>NC_068920.1:155847621-155915121 GCF_023091745.1 Budorcas taxicolor | reverse complement strand
AAGGCACTTTTTTGTTAAATGGAGCTGCATCTTGTTGGAGCGCTTGATATATAAGCACTGTCAGCCACAGAAGAAGAGAACAGGGCTAGGGCAAGATATGAAGTATGCTGTGCTTGCATGAGACAGTGAGAAAAGATGAAAAAAAAAAAAAAAAACAGGCCATGTTTCTCTCACTCGTATTAGCACAAAGGGTTACCTGTGTGCTGTTCTTAAAGAAAATTATTACAAGTGGTGGAAAAAAGGAAACGGCCATTTTCTTTTTATCTAAAGGGATAGATGTTCAAACAAAATGCTCTACTGAGGAGACGCTCAGGATTGGTAAATATGACAGGCGAATTTGAAAGGGAAAAAAACCTAGCACTGTACAAAGGAAAAGCAATGAGTTTCAGGACCTAAGTGGAGGAAAAGAATGATAATAACACTGGCTTTAATACCTATAGGTCTTTATGATTAGCTACGCTATGCGGTTACCAGTGATCTAATGATCTAGCCAATGATCTTTTAAATTTACCATATGTCTGGGGTCTCCTCACCAGAAAATGTTAGGGGCTCACATTTGGACTTCCATAGAAATTAACTAGTCCTCCTCTGTTACATGTTTTCCCAAGACTTTCCAGTGTTTGTCACACAAACTTTTACTGCAATCCTTCCTTATCCCACATTCCCACATTCTGTTCCCTTGCTTTTTTCCCCTAAAGAATGCGATTGTCACGGCACTTTCATTTCCTGTCTTGTCAGTTAAGATCACTGCCATGCTGTGAATGGGATAACATTACACCATGATGCCTGCTCCCTCTAACACAGAGGGCATCATGTATGTTGCACCACACAGCTGCTTCCTCCCTTACTCTATTTTCTGGAAGACCAAATCTTCCAGACTTTGATAAGTTCCTCCCACACCCAGTTCACACACAATCAAAATGTTCCTACCGAGAAGCAAATGTTTTCTGACCTTTTGTTGCTTACGTACATGCCTTTAACTTCTTATTTTAGTTGTTAATGTGATCATCCAAAAAACACTATTAGTCAGACTAAAAACTTCTCTATATTCAAATTTCAGTATGTATTAAGTATATACTACATAGCAATACTACATACTACAAACCAAACTTCAAAGAGGGTAAGTGACTTGCTTAAGATCATATGGTTAGCAAATGTGAAAACAATTATTCCAATACAGGATTGTCTTCCTCTAAGTCCAGGGTCCCACTATTCTTCAAATATCTAGAGAAGTAAGTTATAATACTGAATTTTAAATTCACTATGCAATTACAGTACAAATAAAATGCACTAATAGGAAAATACAGGCTTTCCAGGTGGCTCAGCAGTAAAGAATCCACCTGCAAGGCAGGAGACATGGATTCAATCCCCGGGTCAGGAAGATTCCCTGGAGGAGAGCATGGCAACCCACTCCAGTATTCTTGCCTGGAGAATCCCCATGGGCAGAGGAGCCTGCAGAGGAGCCTGGCAGGCTACAGTCCATAGGGTCGCAAAGAGTCAGACGCAACCGAAGCGACTTAGCATGCACACACACGCTGGAGAATATACTAAACTGGAGAATCTGAAGTCGGAATAGCCTGAATTCAAATTCTAATTTGATGGCTTATTAGCCATGAGATTGTAGGCGAGTCCTCCTCATTCCCTATGGAGACACCACCAACTCAAAGAAACATTGTGAGGTTTAAATGTTATAAAATACGTAAAATGCCTAAAACAGTACTTGGCATATAATCATTATTTTAAAAAAATAATAGTGGTATTCACTTTAAATCATAGAGACTGAAAGTTGTTTTATTAAAATAGTACATTTCCCAAAGTCAGAGAACTAGTCGCAGAATCCCTTAGTATCATCTGTGAAAATGAAAATGAAACATTATCAAGAGCTTGCTATGGATAGAAAAGCTACAGAAGTTTTGCAGTCTTAAAATGTAATCGGAAATAAATCTGTCCTACGATTAAAACTTCTATCTGATTCCTGACAATGCTCATTACATGGTCAAATCTGATGGGGCTGGTTTCTTTCTTTCTATTTACCAAAATTTCTTTGCCATAGATTGTGCTGCCAATTATTTTTGTAACGGATTTTAATGATATGTAGTATTATTGCATTTGCTTTCTAAGTGTTTATGACCTAAGTGTCTGTTTTCTTCTTTTGCTCTTTCATGGTACTTTTATTCTCATATCACTTCCAGCAGTAGAACAGCACTTTGATTTACACTCATGGTAAAACACTTATGATAGCTGCTCATTATTAGTGGTCTCTGACCACATGCTTCAAATAAGCTCAGAAATCTAGAGAATGGCCAAGTGCAGAAGACCATGCGGAAAGTAAATGGTGGGTGGTTTTTTTTTTTTGGTTCTGAAATAAGGACTGTTTTCTTCCTGTGAATGTACTCATTATCATGTTAGAAATGGCTACACAATGTTTTGTTAAAATTAGACCAAAGCTACACATCTTCTCAATTAGTATTTTGGAAATCTTTAATCGAATATTTCACCAATAAAATGTGTGGTATTTTTTTTACAAAAACAATACGTATAATCCACATACAATACAAAAATTTTGGTGTCCCACTGGGGACAAAAGTGATACCATTTTGGAAAAATGGTCCTTTTTTCATTCATTACTTTTTTCAAATGAAAATAGTAGACCCCTGTTGAATTTAAAAATACATAGTACACTGAGTTGTGTACTTTAAGGTGATCAGTAAATGTCATTCATATATACCTCATGGCAATAAGAATCCTGCCTCTATCAGATAATTAATCTCATGCTTATCTTTGTATTCATTTCCTTTGCCTCTGCTGCAGCCATCTTTTTCCCCTTTTCTCTAAAATGTTCAAAAGCGAATATATAAATTACAGTCAGTTGACTTCATTATGAATAGCAAATATTAACTGGTTCCCTTTCTTCCTTCCACAGAAAAGAATGTCCACTTTATTGTTTTTGTAATACCAAATTATCCTGATGTACTGGCACTGCTCAAAATAGCATGCTAGTAAATACGGCACGGGGGTCATTGACATTCTCAGTACATTCCAATGTAACAGCACAGCATAAAGTTTTATCTGTATTATTATAAAGGACACAGACTGAGTTTTATTGAAAGGGCTTTGTGAAGCATGGCATGATTATAGGCAACATGGACTTGACTAAGCTTTCCACATGATTTTACTTTTAAGTGTGCTAGCTCTTTAATATAAACACAGCATCTAATTAATGACTGAAGGTGGCTTCTATATTTTCACGTAATATTCAGCTGCTTGTATCTCTCTTAAGGAGTTTACATTTTGCTATCAGTGCCGTAGATGCTTCAGTCAACGGTGGACTTCGAAAAGGATATTTGTGCTTCTCATGGTCGTATCACATCCATCACTCTATTCCATTAAAAACCATGTAAGTGTCTGAAAAGCACGACCACCCACATGGCATGCAGAGGACAATGGCAGAGAGGCTTGAGAACATCTTCCAGGCAGCAAATCACACAAACAAGACCTCTATGTTAATAATGCATTCATTTACTTATAATTAATCAAAAAGGAACATTCTTTAACACGAATTAACCAAAAAAGTGGCTGGCTTGGCTAATAAAACAAAACATTATAGTGAAAATTTATTATTTTCTTATAAACCATCTATTTACTAGTGACCTATAAATAAAAGCTTAGCTTTAAAAAAAAAATCTATCTCTATATCATTAACTCTTTAAGCAAATAACCTGTAACAAAGATACCCAGATATTCTTCAGAAACACTTGACTTTCCCAAGCATATTCTAGATTTTGAAACTATAGTGATTTAATCCCCCTCTAACAAGAAATTAATGTGAATCAAATTCACTACAAAGACATATCAAAATTAAGGTAGTCTGAAAATTATAGCAATTAAAAGCAGCATTGCTCATTAGAACAATTAAAAACATTTCCCCTCTGGAGATTAAAATTTTTTTTTCCAGTTTAGGGGTGTTGGGGGCATAAAGAATGAGATGGAGCACACACAAACGGGCACATAAACAATTAATTAGGAAAGCCAATTTAAGGAAAATGAGCATTAAGATCCTTTTGAAAACCACCATATCATAATTACAATCAGTTTCTCCCCCAGTTGCTTAGGGGGCAATGTGTAAATGTACATTTCCCCCCATTGCCTACTTATGAAAAAAATGTTCATTATTCAACCCTCTTTTCTGAAGAGGAAATATGTATGCATTAATATAAATATGATTATGGATTTTTATTAACAGTATGCCGATTTCAAAATTGCCTAAAGAAACCTGATTTTGAATTGGGTGTTTTAGGTGGTAAACCATGGAAATGTCAACTTTGATTTGAGCTAACAAAAAGGAATTTAGAGGATGGATAAGCTCCAGGACCTTTGAATTAAATGAAAGACCAGAACACTCCACAGAATGTCTGCAATAACAGTCTCTACAGAAAATTATGAGGAACTACATAAATCCACCCTCTTCCTCTTCACACAGGCTCATTAAAGCTGTACTGACTCTCTGGGCAGCTATAATTCTGCTGACTGATACCCTGGAATCACCCTGTCAATACCCAGTGGTGTGCTGCCTCTCCAACTATCTCTGCCCCTAATATTCCTCTCTTTGATGGGATTTGCTGACCTTTAATCTGATGCTAGTTTACTCTCATCACTGAAGTGTAAGTCGGAGAGCAATAAAACGGCAACCTCACTGATTCAAAAGGGAGAGCTAAAGCCTGCTAACTGTGAATCTAACCTTTCGTAATGGCTCGCTCTTAAAGGAGGAAGCATGAAGTGGAAGGCAGCTAAAACAAACAATGTGTAATTCTGAGCACAAGATTTATTAGAATCCCTTTTGCATGGGTATTACAAGAGGACATCAGGGCTGTAAACAAGAGAGACACAAATATTTGCAAGGGAGATCAAAGTCCTGGTCAGAATACCCTTCTATGCCAATACAAATCTCGACAAGAGCTGTGCTACAGGAAATCAAACAAGGTTAGAGGAATGAAAAAAACCTGGGATAACTCCAGGTGGATGTGAACAACACTGGAGTAATATAATCATCATTAAAAAAAAGATGTTTTTCTGTGATGAGGTATGAGACTATAATGACTGAAAACCAAAAACTCACATTCATAATGGGTCCTGAGGAATTCAAAGAGCTTGTGAAAATTAAATGCTTCCAAATAATTTTCAGTATAGTTTTAAAGGTAGTGGAGGACAGAGGATCCAGGCATGCTGCAGTCCATGGGGTCACAAAGAGTTGGACACAACTTAGCGACCGAACAGCAGCAACAAATAAGACCTCATATTTATTGAGTGCTTCCTATGTGTCTGGGCAGGCTCAAAGTGACTTACTTATATTAACTCATTTAATCATCTTAACAATCCCAAGAAGTAAGTACTATTATTATGCCCACTTTTATTATCATGAAACTGAGGCCATGCTCACGGCCACACAACTAGGCAGTGAATGAGCCAGGATTTGACCCCGGATAGTCTAGTTTACAGCCTGAACTCTTCAGCACTTTTTGTACATATTATGTTAACAGAACGTAAAGACAGAGTAACTGCCTAAAAGGAACATCCATCTTTATTTTACTTTTGTACTTTTAAGAGTTGGTTCTGGATCATTTAAAAAATATCCTCACTAAAAGACTCTTACTTCATTTGTGAGTTATCAAATGTGGTTTGCTTAATATTAGACAAATTATTTTGAAGAGATAAAAATTAAAATTTTTATGAATAACATAAATTATATTTCTATAATTTTATTATATTTCTCCAAGTTAGTCTCTTAAAGATTATCATCAGGTATATTTTCTACAAATGTTGACAATTAGGAAGAAGTGAGCAACTATTAATTTAAAAGGAGAAATAATGAAGTTTGAGTATTTGACATCGTCAAGCTGTACTCCTACAAAAACCAAATGTATCATTCCATGTTTTAAAACAGCAGGAAATTCTGGGCTCTTTAAAATAATTTGAAAGTGCATTCATTTTTTAAATCATCTCCTGAGGTTTCAACTGTTTGGCCAACAAGCTTGAAGGGCCATAGAGGGAATCCAAGTATATATAGATCAGTTTAATATCAACTAGTGGTGCTAATCGAACAAGGCCCCTGTTCACCTGCCTGCACAAAGACTGAGTGTCTTCCATTACAAATTAACCTGGTAAACAAAAAAAGAATGATCTTTCAGGTTGCAAAACACATGAATCTATATAAAATATACACTAAATGCCAGAGCGTAAACAAAGCGGAAGTTATTGCATAACAAATCTCTTCCAATCCTCTTGGGGAAAACGGAGTCTGACAGTATTAGGTTCTAACAGGTGCAGATAGCAGAAGAATTACTTATTCATTCTACCAGAAAGAAAAGGGATAATAAAAAGCATAATTTAATTTATAATTTATGTTTACAAGTGTTATTTTTAAGAGTTACAGTCTGCATTGCAGATTACTTGGTCTGGTTCAAGTTGACATGTTGCATCATAGAACAAGCCTGAAGGGTCTTCACAACATGTACAGTAATTAACACGTCATTAACACATTAACTAATACACATTCAACATCATCAATGTTAATAGCATAATAATTAACTTATTGTACATAGCACACAGCACCCCAGGCACTTTTCAAAATAAATTTGGAAATGCATACTTTCAAATATTTTAAAAGGTAGCTATTCATACTGAAGCATTTTTCATCAATAAGTGTTTTACTGTTGTATATGTGTGCTGTGTGTGTATTTTTAAAATGAGGCATACTTAGTTACTCTAGAAATTAAATCTCTATCTGATTCAAGCTGTACTGGTACAAAAATACAAAGAACAAAGACAAGCCTTACTCTGTGAAAGAACTAGTAATACATTAAAAATTTAATACTTGGCAGGTCAAATCTGGATACTCTCTGGTGAAGACAACCAATATTAATGAATCAGACTACAGAGTCATTGTCTGGGATCCCAAAGGAAACAATAATGCGAGTACAACAAATTCTTCTTAGAAGAGAAAATCCAGCAAAACTACTTAACAGAATATCATTGGTCAATGCTCTGATTATAAATATGTTAAACCGTACATAATGTTTTTGAATATGCATGCAAGCTTGATCCAGTTTTAACTAAAATTTTACTCTGATTTTATTTTTCAGTTTAGGTCTTTGCAGTGAACATCTTTGCATAAACATGTGCCTCACCATTAACCTCCCTCCATATAAGAAATATTAATTTATTTTTAAAAATACAAGTTCTGTTTTATTTCCACAATAGATTTAAAAGCTACAAATAAAGAAGTTTCTTCAAGAAATAGAAGATTTGGGTTTCTCTAACAACAAAGGTGACACAATTAAAAGAAGGGCAAAGGAAAGACAGCATCAGATGTCATGGCTCGAACAAGGATCCTGTCAGATCAGGTAGCCACTTTTCACAGTTGATCTGGAGAACTCTGAGTAGTAAATTGGTAACAAGAAAAGAGTGTGAAAGGATGAAATAAACAAACACATTAGAGGTGGTCTACCAGGTGAACTTGAGTTAATTATTTCCCCGTTATGATTTTTAAAATTTTGAAACCATTATTGGAAGTGAGACCCTCTAGAAAACATAACTAACTGGTTAGTTGGCTAACTACAGGGGCCACTATGTACCAGCTGTCTAGTCTTTTCCTTTATACTCTTTCATTCATTCATGCTTTCACTTAACAAACTTCTACTAACTACCCATTGTATGCGCAGCACTGTGCTAAACTTCTATAGCTGTTCAGCAGAAATTATTGATCACAACTAACTTCAGACTCCATTAAGAAACAGCTATTTCAGAAATGGAATTTTGAAGTACAATTGCTAAATTTTAAATCAATTATCATGTTATCTACTAAATTTTGTTGTACAAAATATCTATATTCACTTAGCTTTTCATATGTATTCAAGAAGCTCAGATAAGATTAAATGCCAGATAATGAATATATAAATACCCTCTAAGTAAAAACATTTATTTTTAAGAACATGAAACATATCTATCTTTCTCTTTATTTAAGTGAATTTTGTTACCACCTATCTTTGAGCTCCCTGGATCACTGGTGGTAGCAAGTAAACAGCACCTCAATTTGAGATCAGAGACCTAGAGAAAATATTAGTAACCAAAAAAGGTGGTAAGTTAAATTTCCTTCCAGTTTTAAAATTCTATAATTCTATAATAATGACCTTGCCTGTAAAAAAAACTAAGAAAAATACATAAGCTTTAAAAATATTTTAAGCCACCTTTTAGAAAAGGTTTAAAGACTCTCAGCTGGTATCTACTAACAGCTCTCTTAATATCTGGTTAGAGAAAGAATAAATTCTAATTTAATCCTCAAACTGAACAAAGTATCTCCCCTATTTAGTTCTTGGCCTATGGGAAGAACCTGAAAATAAAACACTTTACTTTTAAGCTTCTATCTTTTCAGGAATTAACGTTTTTAAAGGATCAGTTATCTGATAAAATACATTCCACATTCTGTATACTGCTTAGGAGCTGTGTCTCTTTTTAAAAAGTATCAAGTCATATTTCAGGCACCAGTATTATGATATTAAAATACAAATACACTTGAGTGTACATAACTAGGATAAGACTCATTTGTTTTTACTACATCACTATTTGTTTCGGTGTGAAGCTACCTGCATGTAAAGGCTACATTGTGGGGTCTTCTACACTACATACAATTATGCTGGGGTCACCTGGGTTACAGAAAAAAGCCTGAAGTTTTAAACCTTCCTTAGAATATTGCAGCCTGATTTTAACAATACAACCGTGCTTCTAATGATCTTAAAGGTAATTCACTATTCAGACCCCAAGCAAAAGATGCAAATGCACCACTGAAAGCTCCTTATTAAATACCCACAGGCTACATCTCTGTACAATAAGTGGTCCAGGTCTTTTTAGAACATACTAATTAGATGAACAGAGAATCGGAAAAATGCAAAACCAGGTCATGCAGCAAAAATGGTGAAGTGTTTTAAAAAATGGGGGGAGGGGGAGAGAGGAGAAAAACAACAAATAACTCCATTCCACCTTTATTAAAAAATTATCTACAATAAGGAGGCAAAATAAATCATGTCAGGCCACTACTGGACTCACTGAGATTAGGTTGGATACTACTATTAAAGTTAAGTTTTAAGTTTATTGTCAGGGATATGCTTAACTGATGATACAATGCTATGAATAATACATTAAGCAAAAGCCCAATTTAAAATTAAATTTGCCTTGGGTTATCTCCTATTACTAGAAACACTCAGAATTATTCTGGTTTATAAATGAAAGCTAATATCAAGAAAATACTTTTGGGGGGCTTTACTCTTTAACAGTTATACATACAGAGCTGCCAAACCAATACCACCACAGTTTTACAGAAGAAAATGCCCTCAGTTATTAACGACTTCTAGACAAGCACATATATGAATACATTTAATATAAAAATACTACCTTCGTCATTTTAAGATGTATCAAAAATCAACTAATTTATTTTCATATGAAGTGTTTGGGAAAGTTACCTTTCTAAAAATCTCCTTGCTCTAATCCTAACTTTGTACAACTGCAAAGCAGAGAGTCTAGTACTACATTCTGGCAGTGAGGCAATGAGATGGTCACCAGGTGACCAAAAGGAAAGACAATGGTATTTTAAAGCTCTATGATTTGTGTTCTCTCCTCAGAAGGTAAAGAGTATTCCTGCAAGGCTGGTGACTGGGGTTCAATTCCTGGGTCAGGAAAGTCTCCTGGAAAGCAAATGGCAACCTAGTCCAATATTCTTGCCTGGAAAATCCCATGGACAGAGGAGCCTAGCATCCATAGGATTGCAAAGAGTTAGACGCAACTGAGCAACTAATAGCCAGGCAGCCTGTCTTTATGCACCCTGTGGTGATAACACAAACACACCTACCTACCTACCTTGTACCCCACTCTCCCTCTCCAGCTCGCTCTCTCTCTCTCTCAAGATTGTGACATACACAACAAGAGGGAAAATAAATTAGGCATATAATATAAAACGCAGTCATCATATAAATTTTTTGCAAAACAATTTAGCTTGTTTAGAACCACTCATTGAAACCAGCACTTTAGCAACATTTCTTTCAACACCACAGAAATTTCTTCTAATGAATAATGTATTGGAGAAAAATACCCATTTGATTTCAAACCGGGGTGTTTGCTGTTGCTGTTGTTCTTTGTTTTTGGTATCAAATAAGTCCTAAATTCAGTCATTTGTATTTTAGCTCAGTTCAGTTCAGTTGCTTAGTCGCATTTGACTCGTTGTGACCTCATGAATCACAGCAGGCCAGCCCTCCCTGTCCATCACCAACTCCCGGAGTTCACTCAAACTCACGTCCATCGAGTCAGTGATGTCATCCAGCCATCTCATCCTCTGTCATCCCCTTCTCCTCCTGCCCCCAATCCCTCCCAGCATCAGAGTCTTTTCCAATGAGTCAACTCTTCGCATGAGGTAGCGAAAGTATTGGAGTTCTGGCTTCAGTATCAGTCCTTCCAATGAACACCCAGGACTGATTTCCTTTAGGATGGGCTGGTTGGATCTCCATGCAGTCCAAGGGACTCTCAAGAGTCTTCTCCAACACCACAGTTCAAAAGCATCAATTCTTTGGTGCTCAGCCTTCTTCACAGTCCAGCTTTCACATCCATACGTGACCATCGGAAAAACCGAGCCTTGACTAGGCGGACCTTTGTGGACAAAGTAATGCCTCTGCTTTTTAATATGCTGTCTAGGTTGGTCATAACTTTCCTTCCAAGGAGTAAGCGTCTTTTAATTTCATGGATGCAGCGATCTTGGAGGCCCCAAAAATAAAGTCTGACACTGTTTCCACTGTTTCCCCATCTATTTCCCATGAAGTGATGGGAACAGATGCCATGATCTTCATTTTCTGAATTGTGAGCTTTAAGCCAACTTTTTCACTCTCCTCTTTTACTTTCATCAAGAGGCTTTTTAGTTCCTCTTCACTTTCTGCCATAAGGGTGGTGTCATCTGCATATCTGAGGTGATTGATATTTCTCCCGGCAATCTTGATTCCAGCTTGTGCTTCTTCCAGCCCAGCGTTTCTCATGATGTACTCTGCATAGAAGTTAAATAAGCAGGGTGACAATATACAGCCTTGACGTACACCTTCTCCTATTTGGAACCAGTCTGTTGTTCCATGTCCAGTACTAACTGTTGCTTCCTGATCTGCATACAAGTTTCTCAAGAGGCAGGTCAGGTGGTCTGGTATTCCCATCTCCTGAAGAATTTTCCACAGTTTATTGTGATCCACACAGTCAAAGGCTTTGGCATAGTCAATAAAGCAGAAATAGATGTTTTTCTGGAACTCTCTTGCTTTTTCCAGGATCCTGTGGATGTTGGCAATTTGATCTCTGGTTCCTCTGCCTATTCTAAAACCAGCTTGAACATCTGGAAGTTCACAGTTCACGTATTGCTGAAGCCTGGCTTGGAGAATTTTGAGCATTACTTTACTAGCGTGTGAGATGAGAGCAATTGTGCGGTAGTTTGAGCATTCTTTGGCATTGCCTTTCTTTGGGATTGGAATGAAAACTGACCTTTTCCAGTCCTGTGGCCACCGCTGAGTTTTCCAAATTTGCTGGCATATTGAGTGCAGCACTTTCACAGCATCGTCTTTTAGGATTTGAAATAGCTCAACTGGAACTCCATCACCTCCACTAGCTTTGTTCGTAGTGATGCTTCCTAAGGCCCACTTGACTTCACATTCCAGGATGTCTGGCTCTAGGTGAGTGATCACACCATCGTGATTATCTGGGTCGTGAAGCTCTTTTTTGTACAGTTCTTCTGTGTATTCCTGCCACCTCTTCTTAGTATCTTCTGCTTCTGTGAGGTCCATACCATTTCTGTCCTTTATCGAGCCCATCTTTGCATGAAATGTTCCCTTGGTATCTTTAACTTTCTTGAAGAGATCTCAAGTCTTTCCCATTCTGTTGTTTTCCTCTATTTCTTTGCATTGATCGCTGAGGAAGGCTTTCTTATCTCTTCTTGCTATTCTTTGGAACTCTGCATTCAGATGCTTATATCTTTCCTTTTCTCCTTTGCTTTTCTCTTCTCTTCTTTTCACAGCTATTTATAAAGCCTCCCCAGACAGCCATTTTGCTTTTTTACATTTCTTTTCCATGGGGATGGTCTTGATCCATTTCCTGTACAATGTCACGAACCTCTGTCCATAGTTCATCAGGTACTCTATCTACCAGATCTAGTCCTTTAAATCTATTTCTCACTTCCACTGTATAATCATAAGGGATTTGATTTAGGTCATACCTGAATGGTCTAGTGGTTTTCCCTACTTTCTTCAATTAAAGTCAGAATTTGGCAATAAGGACTTCATGATCTGAGCTCCCAGTCTTGTTTTTGCTGACTGTATAGAGCTTCTCCATCTTTGGCTGCAAAGAATGTAATCAGTCTGATTTCGGTGTTGGCCATCTGGTGATGTCCATGTTTAGAGTCTTCTCTTGTGTTGTTGGGAGATTCCCTGGTAGCTCAGATGGTAAACAGTCTGCCTGCAATGCGGGAGACCCGGGTTCAATCCCTGGGTCGGAAAGATCCCCTGGAGAAGGAAATGGCAACCCACTCCAGTACTCATGCCTGGAAAATTCCATGGATGGAAAAGCCTAGTGGGCTACGGTTCATGGGGTTGCAAAGAGTCAGACACGACTGAGCGACTTACTTCACTTGTGCTGTTGGAAGAGGGTACTGGGGTATTATTTTAGTACTTCGGTATTATTTTTAAAAACTAAATGTTTTACATAAATTTGGGCATCCATTTTAAACAACAGACTTGTACAAATACTTTAAACAACTTTAACATTCAATATAAAATTACTATGATATGAAACAACAGACTGGTTCCAATTTGGGAAACGAGTACATCAAGGCTGTATATTGTCACCCTGCTTATTTAACTTATATGCAGAGTACATCATGAGAAACGCTGGGCTGGAAGAAGCACAAGCTGGAATCAAGATTGCCGGGAGAAATATCAATCACCTCAGATATGCAGATGACACCACCCTTATGGCAGAAAGCGAGGAAGAATTAAACAGCATTTTGATGAAAGTAAAAGAGGAGAGTGAAAAAGTTGGCTTAAAGCTCAACATTCTGAAAACTAAGATCATGGCATCTGGACTCATCAGTTCATGGGAAATAGATGGGGAAACAGTGACAGACTTTATTTTGGGGGGCTCCAAAATCACTGCAGATGGTGACTGCAGCCATGAAATTAAAAGACATTTGCTCCTTGAAGGAAAAGTTATGACCAACCTAGACAGCACATTAAAAAGCAGAGACATTGCTTTGCCAACAAAGGTCCATCTAATCAAGGCTATGGTTTTTCCAGTAGTCATGTATGGATGTGAGAGTTGGACTATAAAGAAAACTGAATGCCGAAGAATTGATGCTTTTGTACTGTGGTGCTCGAGAAGATTCTTGAGAATCCCTTGGACAGCAAGGAAATCTAACCAGTCCATCCTAAAGGAAATCAGTCCTGAATATTCATCAGAGGGACAGATAGTGAAGCTGAGACTCCAATACTTTGGTCACCTGATGCAAAGAACTGACTCATTTGAAAAGACCCTGATGCTGGGAAAGACTGAAGACAGGAGAAGGGGATGACACAGGATGAGATGGTTAGATGGCATCACTGACTCAATGGACATGAGTTTGAGTAAACTCTGGGAGTTGGTAATGGACAGGGAGGCCTGGCGTGCTGAAGACCATGGCATCACAAAGAGTCGGACACCTGAGTGACTGAACTGAACTGAATTGATGATACAAATAATCTCAGACACACCCAGAAGGAAGTAGTAAATCAATCCACTACAACTCAAATTTATGAAACTTGAGCAATAGACTAGAAGCCCAAGGTTCTGGATCCTCATCTCGTCTGTGCTTTACTATTTGGTAGTTGGCCTTGAGCAAGTGGCCTCCCCTGAATCTCATCTCCCTGTCTATGAAACAAGAGGACTCAGCAAGATGTTCCATAGAGTCCCTTCCCTCAACAGGTACATAATTCATCTAGGACTCTCTGATAGTATTGTTATAAACTTTCACAGTTCAGTTCACTTCAGTTGCTCAGTTGTGTCCCACTCTTTGTGACGCCATGGACTACAGCAGGCCAGGCTTCCCTGTCCATTACCAACTCCCAGAGCTTGCTTAAACTCACGTCCATCAAGTCAGTGATGCCATCCAACCACCTCATCCTCTGTCGTCCCCTTCTCCTCCTGTCTTCAATCTTTCCCAGCATCAGGGTCTTTTGAAATGAGTCAGTTCTTCATAGCAGGTGGTCAAAGTACTGGGGCTTCAGCTTCAGCATCAGTCCTTCCAATGAATATTCAGGACTCATTTCCTTTAGGATAGACTGGTTTGATCTCCTTGCAGTCCAAGGGACTCTCAAGAGTCTTCTCCAACAACACAGTTCAAAAGCATCAATTCCTTGGTGCTCAGGTTTCTTTATGGTCCAACTCTCACATCCATACATAACTACTGGTAAAACCATAATTTTGACTAGACAGACCTTTGTCAGGGAAGTAATGTCTCTGCTCTTCAATAAACTATCACAAGTGGCCCAAAGATTCTGAAGCGAGTCTAAAATTCAAAAGGCCTTGGAACTCATTTTATTTACTCTGTAATGCAAATTTGAATAATTATTCACTAAATTCTCTGAAATTTAACTTGCATCACATTCTAGGAAATTATAAAAGTTCTTGGGAGAAAATCTTGCTCTTCTCTCAAAATCAGGTTGTTCTAGAGAAGAGGGAGTAGAGGTGAGGAATGGGTAGTGGAAGGGGGTCCATGCTGGTGAGAGTAGTAGCTCCCAGCTGATAAATTTTATTCTAAAAATGCAAAACACTACCTTAGGACTTCAAATCTGTCTTTCCTAGCCAAGAGACCAGCGGTCCACAGAACTATAGCGCAAGAAGGAACTCAGTATCTATTCCATCACACTGCTGACTTGAGGCTTAACCCACTATATTTAAAAAGCCATCCCGGCTAGCTCAGACAGTAGAGTCTGCCTGCAATGCAAGAGAGTAGGTTCGATCCCTGGGTCGGGAAGGTCCCCTGGAGAAGGGAATGGCAACCTAGTCCACTATTCTTGCCTGGAGAATTCCATGGACAGAGGAGCCTGGCAGGGTTGAGTCCACAGGGTTGCACAGAGTCAGACATGACTGAGCAACATACCACACACACACACATACACTCATTAAAGAAGGGTACATTTTGTAGTGCGCTGGGTAGTTCTTCATAAAAGGAATGCTGTCTATAAGTGAATGATAATTAAATAAGTTACATTAGTATCAATTATTATCAAAGTGATTAAATGAAATGCATATATTTTAAAATTTTATTTAAAACAACCAATCTTCAATTAAGGTTTGCAACTCTTTGCAACCCAAAGACTGTAGTGTACCAGGCTCCTCTGTCCATGGGATTTTCCAGGAAACAGTACTGGAGTGGATTGCCATTTCCTTCTCCAGGGGATCTTCCCAACCCAGGGCTCGAACCCAGGTCTCCCTCATTGTAGACAGACGCTTTACCGTCTGAGCCCCCAGAGAAGTCCATCAATTATTATCAAAGTGATTAAATGAAATGCATATATTTTAAAATTTTATTTAAAACAACCAAGCTTCAATTAGACTTGTTAAAGCCATAATCATCTAGTAAATACATAATCATCTAGTTTGAGATCTTAATAGGATGCTATGCAAATGGTAATTCTACCCATGTCTAATACAGAATAAATATGCACTTGTATGGAAGGCCCCCATAAACATTGATGCTGTGTCTTACTTCAATCCAGTACTTTTAAATCAGATACTTCAAATAGCAGTTTTCCCTACATAAACTAGAACTACAATAAATCCCAGTATATGTGGTCTTTTAGACATGTGAATACATTTTGCTGGTATATATGACATTTCAGAATGGTTTAGGCCTCTAACTAATTTGCTGAAGATGATTCAAATATTTTAAACCAAAATTGGAAGTAACATTTGCCAAAAAGCAATAATAGTGATAATTCTGAAAATCTAGAGAAGACTTCATCAATTCACACTTAGATCACTTTCCATTCCAAAACATACTCTATTTTTTTTTTCTGGTACTCTCCATAAAGTCTCAAGTTTGCTGGGTGATATAATAAGCAAAATAACGTGTGAATGTATTTTTTGCCCTCAAGAAGCTTTTCTAAATGAATTAGTCTTCCACAAATTAATGAATTCATATTTTAAGATGCATTTGCAAAATGTTCTATCATTCCAATAATAATTTGCAACCTAGTTAAGAAATGTTAGCCTACCAGGGAGAAAAAGTCTAATGGGAAATGAATGTCAAGTTTGCATGAAAAAAAAAGGACATGTGAATATAAAGTGCATATCTACTGGTTTTGACATGCTATTGCATTTAAGTGATTTTATTATGCATATTATTTCAAATATTCAATTGCACGTAGATATACATTTAACTATTGAAACCCTTTAAACAATGATTAAATTTTTAAAATCATATTAAATTACATGTAATCTCTTAAAATCAATTATAAATGAACAGGAAAGGAAACAGTTAATATACTAATTACAGTAATTAAGAGTTGCCAATTTAATTATAGCTGGGGATATGAGTGCTCTAACATTTGTTAGAGTGTAAAAAACAAACCTTTAATGCAGAGACTTTGTTCACAAACATCTAATGGAGACCTCCTCTACCTCACTCTGTGCTTCTCTGCTGACACAACAGCAATGGGTTCAGATTGAAGAACTTGTCAGCAATCAGGCAGGAGGAGGCTAATTAGCTTGCAGGTTAATGAGTGTGATGGCTCTTGACAGCATTTTGTTACAGCCTCTTCTGTATTTAAACAATAAATGATTACTTATATACAGTTGAGACATTCTAACCATAATAGCCAAGCCCACATTTGCTTTTACCAGTAGAAAATTGGTTCCTTTGTTTCTAAATCAAAAATATATAAAATTTGCATTACTTATATGTCTATCACATTCTTATAATATGCTGGGAAGGAAATAGGCATTTCTAAAAAGGTAATAAATGTACTTTATATAGATGTATGCCCTTTTGAGTTGAAAATTTCCATTGAAAGGATGCCTGGTTGGTGAAATAACTGGGTTGGTAAATGATAATTTAAATATGGCAGCATTTTAGTAATGTGCAACAACTTTCCTTTAGAAAAAATCAAGATTTTAGTCTTAATTTTTTAATTCTAGGTTTCTCTCTCTCTGAAATAGGTATACAAGGCACACACAGAGGACTCTCTTTGCTTACCTTGTCAGTTACCAGGGATTTGAAAACAGGTGGTGAATTAAGGAAATAGCTCTATAGAGAGATTAACCCATTTCATCAGCCAGTGGAGAAGGAAATAAGAACATTTTTACAGCATCCCTATAATCCATATATTTAGTGGTAACACAAATGCCTTAATAAAACACTAAAGAAAAGAAATAAGTACTCTGAAACATTTTGATTTATTTTGTAAAGTGGCAAGTATTAAAAACCAAGTAGACTGATTTTTATTTACATAAGAAGAAAATGATATGTGTCCAAGAAAACCTTATCTGAGAATTAAACTGAACTTTAGCTGCATATTACCAAGAGAGGTTATTCCAATTTAATATTCAGTGTTCCCTAGAAATTTGAGCACAGACATGGAAGAAACACCTGCTGAGATTCACACTGCTTTCTAAATTATTTTGCATGCATGAAAATATTATTTGTGTACCTTCTCACTACTGTATGATGAGCATTTGAATAAAAATATGAAAGTAATAAAAATTTCAAATATATACCTTTCTAAAGGTCTGTTTTATGTTTAAAAATGAAAAGTATTATATCCATCACAATTACGGAAGCCAATAAATAACTGTACATCAAAAAGCTTTAGCTGACCTGGGCAGAGTTAGTAGAAGGAAAAAGAAACTAGGGTAAAAACCAAAACGGTTGTAAAGTGAAAAGCTCCAGGTGTAGTGAGTGCCTATAATTTCCCAGGGATGAAAAAAAATAATTTAAATTCAAATTTTGTGGTTACTTTGTCACTTTCCCTTAGTTATTTTGAATAATAAATACTCAGGGTCAAAATACAAATATTTAAAGAATTTTCCATCATTTGTGTGCTGCTTATACATCTGAATTGCCTATTATTAATATATTATCAACAATATATGAATATAGATTTCTCTGTATCAGGTACACTCAAATAACATACTATTAACGTATTGTTAGCTTACAGGTACAGGTGTGCCTTATCACACATACATGTAGCCTATTGCACCTTCTATAATTTGTACCCCTAAGGTGGTTAATACAGACCCTTAAGCCCCAAAGGTCACCACAATGTTGTGCTAAATCCAGGTAGGTATATAAACAACTTTTCCCAAGTTCTAACCCAGTTAAATTTTAGAGAATCAAAATTTTCCTCCAAATCATATGATTAATTGATTTTTGGGGGAAACTGACACCTATCCAAAATCACAACCCATTCTGCCTGTTTAAATGAGAATATTCTTCAGTCTGAAAAATTATTTATAGAGATTTTTTACTACCCTTGTATACTGCAATGTTATTTCCTTTCCCACACACTAGCAAAGTCCATTTTCACAACTGCTATAAAGCGGCATGTTCACAGCTAGTAAAACAACTCAATAAATAGCCTCACGAAGCTATAGCTGTCTCATATCCTTTCCTCAATAAAAACAGAGGTGAACTGCTTATTTTCAGCAGCACACTATAAGAAGACAGAAGCATTATGACTGCTCATACATTCTGACTATCATTTGCCACAAGCTATATCTGTCAGCATTAAATAAAGCTGCATTATAAATGTAAACAAAACACCCACATCTACAAAATGAGCTGTCCTCCATGGCTGTAGGCATGAATTGAACCTGCTTATTGACTCAGGTTGCTCTTTTTATTTATTCTTCTACAAAGACATGCATTTACTTTACCCTACAAGCATGCTAGGTTTCAGAAAGGCAACTAGTCTTATGATAGAGAAAAAAGGCACAAGTTGACAAATGCATATCTTAATAGGAATAACATTATGTAGGCAAACAAATTGTTAAACTATTTTAAAATGTTATCCTAGATCAAGACACTAAATAGTAAATAATCTGTGGACCTAATCCTCCACATATGTGTTCATGAACTGTAAGAGGTAATCTTACAGAACTGTAAGAGGTGTTCTCACAGAACTTTAATTTCAAATATCTAATGATAATGAAAGGGTCGTAATGATACTTACACTATTTGTTCCACCTTGCACACCTTGGGTATTCACTGATAAAATGGGGAGTTAAATAAATATTGAGGGAATTTAACTAGGCAGGGTACAAAATTTACTCAAGCTACCAACAAAAAATCATTTCTGAAAAAAAATAAATACATCCTTTGCAAAATGTTTTGGTACTTTTCCCTGGTATTTCAGTCTTAGTACAACTTTATGAGGCCACAGTGACAGAAGATCGAAAGGGTAATACACAGAAGGGTACCAAAAACTTTGTAATACCAAAAACATTTTGCCATCTTTATTTTGTAAAATTCTGCAGAGATAATAGATAATATCGAATTTACTGCAAGAAGTTTGCATTCTCACTTCAAATGTTTCAGAAAAGGGAGGACAAGGTCTTTTTTCCTTTTTTGTTGTTACAAGATAGGACACGACACCAGGAAAACAGACACCTGAATCGCAGATACACCAAACTCCTAGAAGTGCGTATAGCTCTGATAATATTCCAACAGGTGTGCTGCATGTCAAAATTCTAGATTATTTCCAAACTTATTTTGAAAAGGACCATCATCATGCCAAATCATGACAAATGAAGGTATGTTTTCAAGACATTCATTACAGATGGAGCCAGAGTACACATACAAGCCACCAATACAGACGGGTTACAGTAACCATGAAAGGCAGAATTCCTTCAAAGAACCACATAGGGGTCTTGCGGTGTACTTGATCAAATAATTTCTCAACTAGTTTTCTCTGCTAAATTAACTGATTGCTTGGGCCTCGTTACAGAACTAGACTACAAATATGCCAATGTAGCCAGAGACGATGGAACAGATTTCTAGACGACAGAGATCTAAAAGGACCAAGTACTCCAAGAAGGTTCGCATCTATGTCACCTGTTGAATAATCTTGAGTCACTGAGAGATTTGTTTGTTCTTTGTTCCTAAGGAAAAAATGGTCCACAGATTAAAGTCTAGATTTTAAAAGCAAGAAGTAAAATGCAGTGATTAAAATATTAACGCATACTGTCACAGCTTATGCTTATGTAGGACACCATCCTCTATCACAAATGTTCCTTTGCATCTCACTGTTCCATAGATGGATATTAATTATTACTGCCTTTCCTTTCTAAGATAAGCTTGTTAACAAGAACTACAGGATTGCTTACAGATGCTATCCATATTAGGTAGGTTGCATCATTGTTTATGATGTTTACAGAAAAAAGTGAAATCAGTACAAAGAAATAGTATGGAGTAATTAATGTATTGTAGTGTAGTAATTTCCACTTTCTACCTCCATTTAAATAAAATAAAGCTCAGTAACGCCAGCGTAAATCAGGGGGAGCCACAGGGGAGCACAGCAAGGCAAAGACATTAAAGCCAAACCAAAGCCCTTCTTCACCCAAGCTACTATTATTATTACTTGTGCAAAGCAAATATTCAGCCTCCAACCCTAAATCATTTCAATTCCTATTTCCAAGTATAATTTAATCTTTTTCAGCGACACTTGATGCTTACTTCATCACAGCATAATGACAGATTAAAAAGTTGTTGAATTAAATATTAAAGAGGACTTCAGGCAGTTCTGCATTTTTAAGGAATAACACAGATTGGGGATGAAATGAGAAGCCCAAATGCATATTTTATACCAGAAGGAAAGAATACATATATTTTTCCTCCAGGCCACCTACTTTGTAATAAAACACAGGGCAGGTTTTTATTTAGTGGATAAAAATGTGAAACAGTATCATAAGCTTCATATCATTATAATCTGGCACCATACAATGATGTCAAAGCTAATGATACTAAGTAAGAATATGATTTTTTTTGGTATCTTATTTAAATATTTTTAAAATAAGTATATTCATAATTTATCACTTTTGCATTCTGATTTTAAAAATTAACTTATTTGTGGAAATTTCCCTCAGAGATAAGAATCTCACAGATGATAGCATCAAAAGCAGACCATTATGTAAATGATTTCATGATACAAACTGTTCTGAGTAGATAAAAAAAGTTGAACCATACTGGTAAATACAGTTCCAATTAAAATGCTGATTGGATTTCTACATCTAATTTTGGAAACTCCCATTAGATTCAGGTAACATTAAAGATGAAATGTATATAAAAGTAGTACCTTAACTCAAGTGGAATGGACTTGGGTCAAAAAATAATATTTTGGATGTTATATTTAAATATATATAGGTAATAATACAAAGATATACACAGTTATAATTCCAAGGACCTACAGATCACTAAGTTTCATATATCTTTTCAATTTTGTTGTTTTTAAAGAACAGAGTTCTTATTTTCCCCTGAGGTCTAAAAGAAAACAAGCTTTTTTGTTCCATGGTGAATTCAAACAATTTAATGGGGGAAAAACGAACTCCATGAACATTTGACTCTATTTGTAAAACATCAAATCGCAATCTTTTGTACATGCACAAGTTTTTACACCATGATTATATATAAGTACTTTTCTGCCTTTTCATCTCACTTATATGTTATCAATACTTTGTTTGACTGAACCACATGAAATTGCCATTTTTAATGTCAAAATGGTCAGATACCAGCAATTTCATATGATTTGACATTCATTTTAGAAAATTGCATCTTTGTATAATTCCAGTTAAAGAAGAGAAAAACCATCCACAATACTGCTTTAAACAATTAGAAGTGACTTTAAAAAATATGTACTGTACAGAGGGATCAACTTTTCCTTACAAACCAAGGAAGAAATGGCATTTGTTTTCGAAAATAGTTCATTTTTGGAACAAGTTCATAGTATAACGTCAGAAGAGGACATTAAACATTTTTAAAGTAATACTTCTTATCTGTTTGTTTAAAGAAATAAAGAAAGTGATAAGGGTACTACATTGATTTCTTCAGAAATTATGACTTTGGCTGGAAAAGAACTAAATGTCATCATCCTCACATGGCCTTGAAAGGATGGCCTAGTTCCTTTCGGAAAAATTTTCAGTGTGGTTGCTCCTGGCTGAATGTGACACGATTTACTCATGAAATTCTACACATGCAATCCTTTATTTTAAAGAAAACTACAAAATATGACTATGGAATTGTTTTTGCAAATCTAAAAATGGGGCAAGGCTTTTCAAATCATCCTCTTAATGTTTTCCAGGCTCCCTGTTCTGCTGTTCCACAGGCATGGATATTTGACTAGTCAGTCCCTGCAAGCATTCAATTCTAAGTCCACACAATGAGGTGCATACACTACACTGCAGAAATACTGTACAGTAATCTTTACTGATACTCTGTAAAAGCGCAGAAAACAAGAAAAGAAAAAAGCACATTCATAAAAAATATTTCCTGACTAAAGCCAAGTCACTGGCGAAATGGATTGGGGGGCGGAGGGATAGTGGTGACAAGAGCAATTTTTCTACCGTTCCGGTATTTAAATCCCGGAAAGAGCAATAATCTAAAATTTCTGGAATATTTTCCATGCAGCAAGAATGAGGCAATAATTTCCTATCACCTAGCACATAGTAAGTACTCAACAAATGTTTGTACAGTTAAATTTCCTAGAAATTCCCTGTGGACTTCAGTCTCCCACTGAACAACAGCCATTAAGTTAGGATGCTCCAGAGTCAATTACGGCGGGAAACCTCCGAATGATGTTTCATGTTTATGGTGAGGGGTTAGAGAGTTAATTTTTTTCCCAACCATTTTGCCAGGGTGTCCTTGTTTTGCAGCTGGTTCGAATTTTCTAACGTGAAAGAGGTTCATATAGTGATTTTTTCCGCTCTCCTCGGAGATACCTGAGTAGGCAGCAGCCCGGGTATTTGAAATCAAGGAAATCCAGCCACTAAGGTCGCCAGGCCTCAAACCAAGTTTCAGGTTTGGATTTGAAAGGCACTAACTCTCGAGAGCTCGGGGGCAAAGCTCATCGCCGGGGTGCGGACCCCAGGGCACAAGGCTGGCTGCGGGCAGCTGGGGAGGCAGCTCTGGCCGCGGCCGGCCAGGCGGCCACTTCTGTGGGACGCAGCCGGGACAACCGCTGGCAGGGGGCGGCTCCGGCGGCCGCGCTGCTCTGCCCCGAGGCTCCCGGGGCGCGCCCATTGTTCTCCGCGCACCGAGCGGCGGCCCGCCGGCCCGGACGATCCCCGCTCCCCCTCCGGGCGACCCCGCCGGCTCTCCCGCTCCCCGCCGCGGCGCGCCCCCCGCCCCTCCGGCTGACAGCGGATTCTCACCGCCCTGACTGCATAATTAATGTAAATGGAGCAGCCTCCATGTCATGTGCGGCCTCTTTGGGTTTACTTTTGTGCGACACTTACACAGGAATATTAACTAGAGAAAGCAGCATCACAACAGGGGTGGAAAATCAGCCTGTCAGGGACTCATTCCAAATGCCACGGAAAGAGAAGCGGCTTCAAGATTGTTTCATCAAGGTGATTGAGAACAAAAACTACCGAGGAAAGAAAATTCGGGCTTACACTGAGCTCCCACACATCCATTATTTCTCTCTCTACCCTCTTTAGGAACTAGGTTCCTAAACACCGCTTAATGCAAAACTCGGGACTCTGCGTTTGTGCACAGCCAAGCGAGCCCTGGTTCGGGCCGCGCGTGTGCAAACGCGCACCTAATCCACGAGTGTGCAGACCCCCTTCGAACCCCACAACCAGGGAGGAAGAGGCCTGAACCGAAAGACACCTCTCCACGGGTCAGTGAGTTATTCCGAGAAACCACGGATAATCGTGGGTGACCCCACACCTTAACTGGAATTAAGGCCGATATCTCTGGGGATGCTCAAGAGCCCTTCAGTAAGGTGCCTGAGTTATATTATTGCTACTCTACCTTCAGTCAAACTATGTTAAGGACATTTTATTGTACTTTGTGGTCATTGACTGGTTTTCCTTCCATAACCTGCCATCAGAAAGGAAACTCAGAAGTCAAAATAATGAGTAAACTTGCAGAGCCCACTGTACACCAAAACACATATCTCTTTTTTTTTTAACTTATATTCATAATTATCCAGAATATTTCATGTTGGATATATTCTCTTTTCTAAAAGAGCAGACAATATGACTTCCTAAGTCTTTAGGTTGCCTAATCTAAATAAGCAGGAAATCTTGCTATACTTTCTATGGACCAGTATATTGGCCTACTAAAAATATTATTTTAAAAATTAAGAACTTACATCTCAAATACACACATTCAGTTACATAAATTCAGTTAAGACTTAAAGAAACAGTATTATAAATTTACGAACAATATTATTAGTTACATTAGGCTCTAAGTGTTTTTATAATAGTAAGTAATCAAATCTCAAACTTTCCTAATATTTAGTTTCTACACAATTTAGAAGAGGAAATGAAATACACTAGAAAACGGACCCCAAAAATCCAAGAAGAATGAGGATATTGTAAATTTCAACTTGCATGTGTGTTAGGTGTTGTTAAGGAACAAAAATTATAAAATTGGTACTATCAAATCTTATGTTTCCCAAATAATGCCATCGAGTGAGAGTGTCTGTTTTGGAAGGCATGTCTGCCACCTCTCCTCTCATGTAACAGAGTGACTTAATCCTGAATGTTCTCAGGGAATTCCTCCACACAAAGGGGTCAATTGTAGGCCACAGAATAACCTTCTACATATTTGTCTATCAAGTGGTTGAGAACTAAATCCACCTGCATGTCTGTACTGGCTTAATTAAGGATATGTACAATAACTGAAAATAATACCTTTATCCATTCAATACACTACATGACAGAAGAGATCAAAATGGACATGTCGATCAAAAGGTTTACATTAGACAGGAAGCAGCCGTCAGGCCATTATTACAAATTAAAGGTATTATATTCAAGTCATTTTTAATCTCTTAAAAATGAATAACCCTTCTCTGCATATTAAATCATTTTTCTCCACAGAAGTAACATTTCTTTCATGTCTAAATGCACATATTCCTTCATATGCTTCACTTCTTTTACTAGAGGTGATAGAGGTCTATTACTCTCAATTGTTAGTCAGCATTAGCCAAGTTTGGGCTTCTCTCTTTTGAGGATATAACTGACTCAACACAGACTTATGCAAAAGCTCCTACATTAAAAACATGAGAACTCAAACTCGTCATACACAGTAATCTTATCTCCTGAATCTTTTACTGCACTAAAATTCTTATTGGCATTCTATAATTAATAACTTCTATAGTAACATAAGCTGCTTTATGTCTAGTCACTGTACTTAATAAATATAAGATAAATTCTCCCTTATTTTCTATGATAACTAAATTAGCCTTCTAATTCTGGAAATCTTTTACTTTTAAGAACTTAAAAAATCATGTATTAAAATATCAATCCTGATTTTAAAAGGATACCAAATTTAGGGTCAGTGAAGTAGAAACAGAAAAGTCCCTTGAGATACTGTGTGAAACCTGCAGCTCATTGATTTTGTTCTTGATAATATGCTATTAAATTGGCGAACATGCTGACCTTGTGTGCAAAGGCAGAATTGTGCATATGCCACAGAAAGTTAAAAAAACAGCCTCAAAATGACTGTTTAAAACTGTAGGTTACAAAACCTTAAAATACAGACAAGTATTCCATAGTTTATTTAAAATTGGCAACCACAATTTAACAAGCTATTCTAACAAATGATTAGCATAGCGTGTGCTTTTCTTTAGCCATCAATTATGACACAGGGTAATGCAGGGCACAACTTAAGTGTCAAATTACAATATGCTATACAAAACCACTTTGCAACACAGCTTTCTGTTTGCTTAGCAATTACTACAGAGCGCACTGCTTTTCATGAAAGGAATTGGTCAGAACTGTTTATAAGAATTACCACAAATGTTTATATATTTATATGACAAAGAATTAGTTGACAGTTTCAGAAAATTTCTCTTTAACCTTTGATAAATGAGCTGTATTATCTTGTATTGGCTTAAAATCATGCATACAACCAAAATGGTCTAGATCTTCCTCTTTTTAAAATAAGATTCATCTGTGGTATGTGACAAAAGTAGAATAGTACTTTTCAAGACCAATGTATGAAAAGTCTTTGATACTAATTTGTCCACTAAGAAAATTTAAAACATTTATTATCTGAACTGTTGGTATGGTGAAAATCTAAATTAGGCAAATATTTAATCATTTTGAAGGCAGAGCAACATTGTCTTATTTATAATTCTCAGTAAGACAAACATGGGATATAAATACAAAATAAACTAGTATAATTTCAGAAATGTGGTTCAGGTTGTAATCTTCACATGGCAATCACTGTTTCAAATACTTGTTCTATCAGTGGTGAAAATGAGTAAAGGTTATCTGTTTTAATTGTAGGGCCATCCATTAATTCATAAAACTCTTATGTGAATAAATACTTAATGAGAAAAGGGAAAAAATACACAAAACAGTTTTTATGCTGTTTTTTCTGTTCTGCTGCTGTCCTTTCCCCCTGCATTTGCCTAAAGGCTCTCAGTAAATTACACTCCCAGTAAATGACTGTAATTTACCCGTTGAATTCCCTTGTTCAGGAAAAGCACAAAAACACATTCCAGCATTTCCACAGCTCAAATTTACCATTCGGGATGTCAAGAACAATCCATGGGCAGTAATTTGAAACTGTTTGAACCTTCAAATGAGGGAAATTAGAAATGTTTTGAGAGCTAAGATTTTCAGTGAAGAGATAAAAACCTGATAAAAATCTCTAACTGTTCTGTTCCATTCTTCCCCCTCCCATATCAGAGGCCTAAATAAACTATTCCACAGTAGGTTTTGAGACAGTGCTATAGAATACAGTCTAGGTAATTTAAGTCAAATTAATATTTACTAGGTTAATTTTTAATGTTAATACATACTACACTAATGCCCTGCTTACTGTTATTAATAAAAACATAGATCCTCTTTGCACTTTTCTGTCAAAGCTATCTCCCTGTGCACTATCCACCCAACTATTACTCAAAACAACTTCCTCTAGTACAAGGGCAAAGTTGTAAAGACTAAGGGTTCTAGGGAAACCTAGCAGTCACTGCTAAAATTGTTCGTGGAAACAAGAACAAAGACTTTCTATTTAGTTATGCTTCAATAGGGAGAAATCTCATGCACAAAGAAATGTAAACATTTATATGAGCTAAACTTGAGTTGTATCACTTAGTATTTTCATATGTAACACAGGCCAACATATAGAATAAACCAGCATAATCCCCAATGTAAACACTTCCCTTACTACTCTAAGATACACACACACACACACCCTAGAGTTAAGAACATTCAATAACCAAAACAACCTATTTCACTCTGTCTAAAGGCAGGTTTTCATATGGCAAAATGGTTATAAATCCTCATTATCCTAAATAAAATTACAGCACTTTAAACATTTCCAGGGAGAACATTCTCTCTTCTAAACAACTACCTTAGCGAGTAATAGGAAGCAATATGGTTGCACTTGTGTCACAGTTGGAAGCCTTTTTAAACTGTCGCCCTGCTAGCAAACCGATTCTACATATTAAAATGAATGTGTTGCTTATTTCAAGGGGAAAAATCATTTGTAAAATCAAGACCATTATTAGGATACTGTGACTTACTTTTCTCTTTAAAGTGAACCAGAAGTACCGAAGGCAATAATCTATATATGTTCACATAACTTCACTCTCCATCAGTTTGGTCTTAGAAGAAACAGTATTCCTGAAAGATGAAGCTTTGCATATTTAACACTTAATAATCAAAAAAACTTATTGCACCAAATACTTCTGATCCTGAGTTATACAGGGGGAAAAAACCCCTAAATTTCCTTTTTAGTATAAAACACAGAGCCTTTACAAATGTTTCCAAATAAATTATATAGACTATTTTTTTAAAAGATACAATGCATGTATTTTTTATCTGCTCTGAACTATCTGTTAAGTGCACCCTTTTCCTGATAGTTATGTTGGCATCAAGAAGTACTCAGGCATTAAAGTAGCTGTATAGTGACTGTGACAAATTAATACTTTAGATAAGTTTAATATCAGGCCTGAACTGAATATGTGAACCAAACTTCTGTTGTGCTCTGAAGTTCACAGAGGAAAATGAATGACAAACATTAGCATTCACTGGGCAGATGAAGATACTTTTCTCATGCTGCAATTTGTATTTAATTGTGAAAAATATATTGGAACTTAAATAACTTCTCTACATGCTTTTTAATCTAGGTATACAATGGCCATGTGATTTTTAAATTCCACATAGATAATGGAAGAAGTTGTATTTTCCAAGATGGGGCACCATGAACATCTCTCACCAGGAATTTGTAGGGCAGTGCTGCTCTCTATCAAATGGTTGCTTGGTTTGTTTTAAGACACCCATTTGTAGAATCTTAAGCATCAACTTCGTTAGCATTTAATGTGAGTGATCCGAAGTTTCTATAACCTCAGCTTTTTGAACATTTAGAATATGTATTCAATCAATAGATATTTACTGCATACTGTGTATTACAGTGCTTAACTGGGGCAAAGCAACTAGTAATAAAGTAATTAACTTCTCAACCGAGATACTATATGTTCTGCTGTTGTTTCTGACTGAAATTTTCCAGTTAATTTCTAGACAATTACATTATCTATTTCATAATTGCAAACCTGGATGAATTGTTTCTAAAAGTTGCAACATGTTTCAAGCCAACAGAACCAGGAATGCATAAAAGCTCCTGTTTCTAATGTCACTGTTATCAAGCCAAAAACAATTATACTCATTTGAGTTATAGCAACCAATAAACTTAGATAATCACCATATGCAACACAACATTTTGGCACTTGAACTTAAAACTCTTGTAGACAACTATAGATTGCTTCTAATACAGAGCCCTCTTGTCCTACCCAAGGCTGCCAATAGAAATGCCAAAGCTGCTGAATACTGCGCATCCTAGTAATGCTGTCAGTAAATGGCACATTCACACAGCCCCCAATCCTCTCTTCCCAGGCATGGTCTTCTCCAGCTGCAGCTTAATTTCCTGTGACTTGCCTAATTACTGTAATTAAGGATTAATTGCCATTAATTATTCACACATAAGCTCATCGCAAATCATGGGGTAAATGTCTTATGAAAGCTGCCATACAAGCCATGTATAAACACACTGGGATGCTTCAGGCAGGCGAATCTATCACTCAGCCCTCAAGCAAATCTCTGTGCTTCTCTTACAAAAACAGCTATAACTCTCAGAAACTCGACAGTCCTTTCAGGTAAGCATTAGGTTACAAAGCATGTTTTCCTGTGGAAGCCACAACGGTTTTATTAGTACTATAAATGCTGTTTTATCTTTCCAACTGCTATTTTTATGTTTCCATTTTTATTCTACAGTGCTCAGTTTAGGACAACCACTTGCTTCAAGGAGGAATGTTTGCAGTTGCTACTTTCCCCCATCACAGTTTGAAATAGTTCCATGTGGTTTACAACATATGACCATGCAACTGGGATCAGCATGCTAAAAAATCAATGGATCGGCTACACAATTGGAACAGAAACCATTTCAAAAGTCACAATTTCTTTCATTGGTGTAAAAAAAGGCTATAGCCCATATTTAGTCACTGCTAGAGTGCTCCTTGGAGAAGGAAATGGCAACCTACTCCAGTGTTCTTGCCTGGAGAATTCCAGGTACAGGGAAGCCTGGTAAGAGGCCATCTATGGGGTCGCACAGTCAGACACAACTGAAGTGACTTAGCAGCAGCAGCAGCAGCAGCAGAGTGTTCCTTATAAGGCAGGTTATCAGCTCTGCCACCAAAGTACCACTGACAAAAATGACTGAAAATGGCAAGCAAGTAAAATAGCCTCATGAAGATTATTGATGTATTAGCTGGGTTCCCTGTTTTCATAACAGCACCTGGTATTTTCACAATTATAAAATATAAACATCATTTCTTCATTCCTTTGCAAGGCAAAAAAAAAAAAAAAAAAGAAGAAATTGGTTTTTTCCAAGTATTTCTAATAGACCCTGAGCTGATGAGGAAACTTCCAAATCTTAGTCTAGGAATTATATTCCTAATGCTTCTTTCCAGTTATCTAGGGTTTATCATGTTTGAAGGCTTTAAAACAGAAGAAATCATTTTAACAACAGAATACTGTATATGTTTTAAAAAACTTAAACTATATCAACACTACGTATTATAACTGCCCTAGGAAATTTAAGTCTAAGTAGGCAGAATGCTGTTCTAATTGTTATGTTAGTTCCTTCTGCAGCAAATTAATGCATGAAACATTTTCATTTCAGTACATGTTTGTGTGTCTGAGTTAAACATTTATGTTAATGGACCTTCTGGCAGGGTTTTAATGTTTCAAATACTCCTCTAGAATGGCAACTTTTCAAATAGGAGTTCTTTCCCCCATTTTCTGCAGTACTTGTAACAGGGGTACATGGGAACTAAAATAATTTCATAAAGTCTAAGCTTAAAATCAACAACTTAAATAACTACAGACAATATCTACATTCAAGCAAAGTACCAAGTAAGCTTACAGATATACTGGCTATCCAAAATGAAAAAAGCTAAATATATACACTCTAATATCTAATTGGAGACATATATTCACATCACAGTTTTAACCAATTCTTGGTCAAAAGAATTGAGAAAAAAATAAACCCTATCGCCCTTTGGTTCCAACAGATTTAAAGGGATGCATGATTTCTGTAGTGTTCACAGAATGTGTTCTCAACACCCTCCAGAACCTTCTTTACAAATACCCAGTCATCCATCTGAAGCAGCCCAGGTCTTGTATATTTAACTTCTATTACTCTCAAAACCAATGAGCAATATACAAAGCCTGATAAAATTCCTCAGCTGAGACATAAGTCTTCTTCTGTAACAACAGATTTGTAAAACTGGAATAATGTTTACAAAGTCCTAACTTTTCTCCCTGTTGAATTATATATGTAATCCAAAACTGCAGTCTGGAACTTAGTTAATACTTAATGGTGATCATGGGTACTCCATTCCCAAACCCACTCATTTGGACTATCTCTTCCATCAAAAATTTTTGGTTAGGACATTTAGGCTCCTAAAATTTTATAATTCTGGGCTTTTGCATTGCTACTCAAGAACTGCTGTACACTTACAGTAACAATTTGAAAATTTGGAAACTAAATCATTCTACAGGGAAATTCACAAAAATTAATTTTGGTGGAAATGTATAATTTATTGCCAGTGATAATGATATAAAACTGAATTTAAATGTTGTTCAGGTTTTATTATTATTTGTGTTTTAAGTTTACCTAAAGTTCAGTGCTTTAACTTAGCTATCACTTTACTGATTCCTACACCCCTATCCTAGAGTCAGCAGTCAGTGACAGAGAGAGCTGTTAAAATCTATCATCCTAACACACAGCTTTACCATCAAAGTCATCTAATTGATACTTCCCTATTTTTGTCACCTTGCCTTGATGCCAGCTGCCAAGCTCTGCCATGTCACTTTCCATTTATGGACTCCCAAGTCCCTTGATCTGGCTAATTAGGGTTTATGTGTTAATTGGAGTAAATACAAAGATGGGAGTCACAGGCACAAATTTCAAAACACAGCCATAAATTGAAGAGTTGATAAGCAGGGAGAAGATGCCTTCATAGAACAAGTGTCAAGTTTATTTTATCACTAGAAAGAACCAGAATCTCCTGACAAACTCATAAGCCTTTAACTTTTTGAAAAGATGTAATGAGAAGAACAGTAATGAACATATTAAGAATATTGCTCTGTAGCAGAAAAATATACAATACATTTCAATTTGGTTCAAGAAGGCACAGTTTTCTTTGAAAATTTCTGAACTATTTCTATTCAATGAGAGATATTAATTTCTATCTTATTTCACAAAAACATCCACCTTGCTTTTAATTTCTAATAAGAATCTAAAAGTTAATCTAATAATTTAAAATCCTGAGATAGTCAAGTGACAAAAATGACATTTTCACTAACATTTTGGATACATTAATACTTTTTCTGCTAAAAGATAATTGCTTGGAAGAATTACCACAAATTACAGCCAAGAGTTTCTGAATACTATACAAGCAGATTTAGGGTACTAGATTTCAGATGCTTATCTCAAATGTCAGTTAAGATGACTTTAAAAGGAGTATGCGTGTTTTTTTGTAGTTATCAGAGTATGTTTTGAACACCCTCCAGAACCTTCTTGACAAAAGCATTACTGTCAGTTAGAGACACTGTATTTTCGAGCATCTGGAAGGGAGGAGCAAAGTCAGATAATTAATATGGAAAATAACTGAAAGAGTTGGTAAAGTCTTTCATTGCTGTTTGCTTTCATAAAAAGTTTCATACCTGATCAGTAACAGTGAGTGGACAAAAATATGATGGGAGGACTACTTCATCTGTTATACTGTTCTGTTACAACTACCTGGGATTTGTTGTTAATAATCATAACAACAGCAGCTACAATTACTGCTTATATTTATACAGCACTTCACAGCTTACAGAGAACCTACACTTGTGTTATCTGAAGTATGGTTACTAACAGAAGTTCGGTAATACAACCAAAATATACAGGTAAGGACTTTTTAGAGAAGGTATTCAAATCATTTTCAGGTTGATTATTTAACAATGTCAGAACAAGTCTATCTTCCAAAGGCATCAGTGTAATACCAAAAATATTGAAAAATACATTGATTAGAATAACTACATGGTGTTTCTCACAAGACAGATTTAAGAAGTAGCTAAATATATGTGAAACAGGTACATAAAAAATTCTTCACAAACATCTTTCCTTCCCTTTATCTTTGTAAACCAACAAAATATGGTATTAATTCTAATAATTTATGATAATTTAGGTTCAATATTAATAAATATGTTCCTTAGGTGAAACTAGTATTTTGAACTCATTTGCCACAAGCCTGAAATTAATCAACTTTTTAAGTAAACAGAAAAGACATGGGAATGAATAAAAGACCATTTGCATGATCACAATATTAAAAGTGAACCTTGAATATTCATATACCTTTTGATAAAGAATAGAATACCTTTAAAAAAGCAATATTCTCTGGAAAACTTTTTGACAACAGTGTTTAAAAATTTTGAAATATGTGAAATATGAGAAAATTCATCTTTTCTCCTGAGAAAAAAAAGTCTCTTGCTTCTGGTGATGTACATCAGTTCAAGAAATATACTTGAAATTCCTACATAAGAAATGAGTGAAAATGTCACATGAAAACATCTGAGACCCACATCACATGGTATATCAGTAGCAACTTCATACAACTTTTTAAACAAAACTATGCTGTAACTTAGTGTGCAGTTTTAACTGAAAACAACCAAGCTAATTTCTACAAATTAACAGATGTGTATAAGAAACAGTTAGAAACAAAGAAATGCATATGTGAACATCATCAGCATCCAAATGAGTTTATTGCAGGACTCTTTAAAGCACATCTGATCTTGGCTCCAGCCTGTAGTCTACCTTTCAACTTGCAAATGACAGTGTCACCAAACACTGTCCTTCCATCAATCAAGCTGGGTCATGAATATACAAAAGGCAGCAGAGAAGCTGGCTACCTCCTGCAGTTCAACTTGGCCTAATTATCTAGGCCTTTCTTTTGGTTACAGTCTGAAGGGTATACACCCAGTCAGCTGCTGGGCAGCCGGAGGCCTAATCAAGAGAGGTTATGCATACTGACCCTTATATGGACATCCAATGCAAGTTAAATGTGAGCACCAAATGTCATCTTTCTTATTCATCATTATGAAATTTCCCTCCCCTTTCGAAATACCAATCTGCTGCCATTTTCAGACACTCCTCTTACCCCCCTCCAGGCTGTCATTTCACTGTGCTTGCTGCCAGTTGAGTGAATTAGCATTCTAACTGATGTGCTGCTCTTCTCAGACAAATCCTTGAGCTGCGTTAACTAATGACTTCTCTCCAGAAAAAGGAACTGATAGTCAACCATTGATAAAAGAGAGTCCATTTCCACAAATCACAAACAATTTGCCATAATGGTGGCAACATCAGTAAGGAGTTACTATGGTTGTCCACTTTCCCTTGTGTTTTTCTCTCATTGCACTCCCAAGAAACAACCATCACCACCGAAGGGAATCTAAAGCTGCTAACTAGAGTCAGCTGCAATTGCATGTGATGGTGAACTCTAAACAAGACAATTTATTCACCAAAGTATCAGTAGAGATGGAAAGAAGGCAAACAGTGAAGAGCCATGTCCATAGCTAGTCGGTGAGGGTGAGTCTGATAATATAGCAAATTGCCACAGTGCCCAGTGCCAGTCCCTGCACATAAAAGGTGTTCAATAGTTGCTATTTTCAGTGATACAAAAAACCAAATGTGATGTAGCTAGGCCATAGCCCGGACTGTGTTGTGAAAATAGAAAGACGGGTCCAGATACTGCAAACGTTATGGAGTATGCTATATAAAAGTGGACGATGGGAATAAAAGAAGATCCACTCTTAAAGGGGAGAGAAGATATAAAGATAGAAAACTTCAGTAAAGACAGACTGAGAAAAGGAGATATCTGATGGGCTATACTTACATAAATCTTAATTGCTCTCTGTTTATGTAGTTCCTTGACATATACACCAAAGAGGTAATGATGCCATCTGACATGGCAGAAGATACTACAATGATTTACACTCCTGCAAGTCCTAGAAGAAGTGCTGGAAAATCATATCTAACTGAAACTAAAACAGCAAGTATATTTACCTAAAACGGTAGGAGATGGGGTGAGACTCAGAGAAAGCTTACTGTATGATGAAAAAGGGGTCTTTCACAATCAAATGTATAAGGTTTGATTATGATAACATCCTGATTATTTAGCTTATAAAATCAATATACATTCATTCCACAAATCTTTATTAATATGACTCATTCCACAAATCTTTATATGCCAGTCACCTGGGGCCTGTGTACAAGTCTCTGTGGGACAGAGAAACATGTATGACATATCAACAATCTATTTATAATCTCACTAGAAAGACAGACATCCACATAAAAAGAGTAACAGCAACAAATTTAAATAGAATATATCACAATAAGTGACACATAAATAAAAGGCAAATGAGTGATACAAAAAATAAGAGTCAGATATTCGCATCAGGTGGCCAGAGTATTGGAGCTTCAGTGTCAGCATCAGTCCTTTCAATGAATATTCAGGGTTGATTTCCTTTAAGATTCACTGGTTCAATCTCCTTGCAATCCACGGGACTCTCAGGAGTCTTCTTCAGCACCACAATTTGAAAGCATCAATTCTTCAGCACTCAGCCATCTTTACAGCCCAACTTTCGCATCCATACATGACCGCTGGAAAAACCATAGCTGTGACTACAAGGACCTTTGTCACCAGTGATGTCTCTACTTTTTAGTACACTGTCTAGGTTTGTCATAGCTTTTCTTCTAAGGAGCAAGTGTCTTTTAGTTTCATGGCTGCAGTCACTGCCCACAGTGATTCTGGAGCCCAAGAAAATAAAATGTCACTGTTTCCACTTTTTCCCCCATCTATTTGCCATGAAGCAATGGGATCAGATGCCATGATCTTAGTTTTTTAAATGTTGAATTTTAAGCCAGCTTTTTCACTCTCCTCTTTTACTTTCAACAAGAGGCTCTTTAATTCCTTTTCACTGTCTGCCATAAGCGTGGCATCATCTGCATATCTGAGGTTGTTGATATTTTTCTAAGCAATCTTGATTCCAGCTTGTGATTCATCTAGCCCAGCATTTCACGTGATGTCCTCTGCATGTAAGTTAAATAAGCAGGGTGACATTATACAGTTTTGATGTACCCCTTTCCCAATTTGGAACCAGTTCGTTTTCCATGTCTGGTTTTAATGGTTGGCTTCTTGACCTGCATACAGGTCTCTCAGGAGACAGGTAAGGTAGTCTGGTATTCCCATAGTATCTGGAATGAGGGAAGCTATAAAACATGACCTACCTTGAAGTACAGTACAGAGAATAGGATTAGAATGCAGAAATTAATTGTGTATTTTTGAAAAAAGAAAATAGACTAGTTTGATTGAGACAGAAAATTCTTGTCAGAGACTTCTCTGAGTCTCTAAGCCAAGCTGGGGTCTTCTAAATATGCAAAAACTTTCATATAGTTAAAGACAGTGACCTGATTCCATCTACACCAAAGTTTCCTCTGATAGACACAAAACATGCACCATTCCCCATAAATCTTCTCTGAGCATACCATTTTCAAAATCCCTCTTGCAACGTGGGTTCCAAATGCTTCCAAATAATACTACTTCCAAAATTTGACAAGCTTAGAAAATATTAGGATTGGTATTTTTTGTTCTTGTTTGGAAAATACATTTAATTTAGTGATGAGAAATAAAAACAGTAAGTAGTAATTTAGGTCAGCATAGAAAAATTACTTTCTGTAGGGTCAGTCCTGTAGTTCTATTAACAAAAATCAAAACTGTTAAATTCTGGCAGACACATTACACCATTGTCTCCTTCGAACTTAGATTTATGTAAGTCTCCTTTGTGTGTGTATGTATTGAGGTTATATCAGATCTGAATTAATTTCAATAACCATTTACTGTGTCAAACCTATCTCTGCATCTGCTCTTAAATTTTAAGTGGAATGTCCTCCCCTTCTCTATCTAGATAGCCCTATTAAGCCTTCCGCAAAACTTCCTTATTTGGAAAGATTTTCACTATAACACATTTATAATACCAAAGAACTGATGACAACTGAAATAACTTAGAATATAGAAATGATTAAGAAAGCAACAATATACACTCAATAAAATTACTTATTAAAAATCTGCTAACATGGAAAGTGTTCACATTGTAGTACTAATGAGAAAAATCCACAATATTGAAAAATAAATGATCCCAATTATAAACCAAAAATATGCACTGAAAAATGAGGAGTCTGGGAAGAATGCAAATTAGTAACTCTTCTGAAGGGCAATCTGGCAGTATCTATTATAAAATGTGTACACACTAGAACCTAGGAGCTGCAAGTTCCCCAGAGAAACTCTAACACATGGGACACAGAGATACATATGGATGTCAGAAGCAGAAGCTTCCTGTTACTTGCTTTTAAAATCAGCATTCATTGGTATTACTTCATGGCTGCATCACAACTTGCGTATTCATCAAACAACTGATGGACTTTATGGCACTTCTCATTCTTATTCCACCATAAACAAAGCTATTATGGACATTCAGATACGTCTCTTAAACTTTTTTTCTCTGGGATATGTACCTAAGAGTAGAGCTGCTAATTTATAGTGCATGCCAATCTTCAAATTTATTAGATACTGCCAAATTATTTTCCAATGTTGTACCAATTTATATTCCCACTAATAACACATGAGAGTTCCTATTGCCCTGCATTCTCACCAATACTCAGAATTTTAAATTAACTGAAGATCATTTTATACATTCGATCTTGGTGAATGTTCCATGTGTAATTGAAAAGAACACATATTCTGCTGTTACCAGGAAAAGGGAAATGTCAACTAGGTCAAGTTGGTTGATAGTGTTCTTCATGCCTTCTATATCCTTGCTGAGGCGACTAGCAATAATCCAATCTTGCATTAATGACATAAACTGAACCTAGTCTTGATATATGTCTGAATATTTTGAACTCGGTTTGGCAACACTTTGTTGAGAATTTTTCCATCTATATTCATGAATGAGACTGACCTGTCATTTTCCTTTCTTATATTGGTCCCAGTCTCATAGAACAGTTACATTAGGGTTATATAATTTCAGTATACTTCTGTTTGCAACACTGTATAAATTGTGTAAGACTGAAATTATCTATCCCTTGAATGTTTAGAAAGCAGTTACAAAATGTCTGAACCTACCATTTTCTTTGTGGCAAAATTTAAATTACTAATTTAATTTATTTAATGATTAGAAGACCATGTACATTTTCTACATTTTTAGTAAGTTTTGGTAATTTGTATGTTTCTACAAATAATCTATTTCACCTAAGGTGTTGATGTATTGACAAAATGTTTATAATACCTTTTCTTTTTAATCTTTGCTGCACATGTTATTTCTTTTTCAAATTCAGTAATATTTGTGCTTCTCTCTTTTCCTTCCTTCCCTCTTTTAAATTGGCTTATTTATTTTTTGACCAAACTTTTCCAGAAGTTTGTCAATAATAATTTTTTCAAAGAACCAACTTTGACTTTTCAGTGCTTTCTATCATATCATTGTTTCCTATTTCATTCAAATTTGTATTATTCCTTTTATCTGTTTCCTTTGCATTGATCTACCTTTTATGCTCATAAGTTAGGTTTCAATTCAGTTCAGTCGCTCAGTCGTGTCCGACTCTTTGCGACCCCATGAATCGCAGCATGCCAGGCCTCCCTGTCCATCACCAACTCCCGGAGTTCACTCAGACTCACGTCCATCGAGTCCGTGATGCCAGCCAGCCATCTCATCCTCGGTTGTCCCCTTCTCGTCCTGCCCCCAATCCCTCCCAGCATCAGAGTCTTCTCCAATGAGTCAACTCTTCACATGAGGTGGCCAAAGTACTGGAGTTTCAGCTTTAGCATCATTCCTTCCAAAGAAATCCCAGGGTTGATCTCCTTCAGAATGGACTGGTCGGATCTCCTTGCAGTCCAAGGGACTCTCAAGAGTCTTCTCCAACACCACAGTTCAAAAGCATCAATTCTTCGGCGCTCAGCCTTCTTCACAGTCCAACTCTCACATCCATACATGACTACTGGAAAAATCATAGCCTTGACTAGACGGACCTTAGTCGGCAAAGTAATGTCTCTGCTTTTGAATATGCTATCTAGGTTGCTCATAACTTTTCTTCCAAGGAGTAAGAGTCTTTTAATTGCATGGCTGCAGTCACCATCTGCAGTGATTTTGGAACCCAAAAAAATAAAGTCTGACACTGTTTCTACTGTTCCCCCATCTATTTCCCATGGAGTGATGGGACTGGATGCCATGATCTTCATTTTCTGAATGTTGAGCTTTAAGCCAACTTTTTCACTCTCCTCTTTTACTTTCATCAAGGGGCTTTTTAGCTCCTCTTCACTTTCTGCCATAAGGGTGGTATCATCTGCATATCTGAGGTTATTGATATTTCTCCTGGCAATCTTTAGCCAATTAACTTTACTTATTTTAGAATTTAAGCATTTAAGGTAAAAATGTCTAATAAAGCTTTAGTTATAGTCCACAAGTTTTGCTATAAAGTGAAAGTGTTAGTTGCTCAGTCATGTCCAACTCTTCGCAGCACCATGGTCTGCAGCCTACCAGGCTCCTCTGTCCATGGGATTCTCCAGGCAGGAATACTGGAGTAGGTTGCCATTCCCTTCTCCAGGAGATCTTCCTCACCCAGGAATCAAACCCGGGCTTCCTGCATTGTAAGCAGATTCTTTACCATCTGAGCCACAAGGGAAGCCCAAGTTTTGTTATAAATAGTACTTTAATCATTTCAAATCAGTTCAAAACATTTTCAATTTCCCTTACAATGTCTTCTTTAACATGGAAGTAATTTAGAAATATTTTTAAATGTCCAAATATTGTATGAGCTATTTTATTTCATTTTTTAGTTATTTTTTGTTGACTTCTAACTACTTGTTTTGTCATAACAGAATATTAAAAGTATGTTGCTGATTCTTTAATTTGTTGAAGCTCGATTCATGGTTAAGTTTTTTTTAAGCTCCTATGTATGCTTGAAAAGAATGTGTATTCTGAAGTTGCTGGTGATATATTATCTACATGTCCAGTGAGTAAAGTTTGTTAGTTTTATTATTAAGCTTTTCTATATATATATAGAATTCTTTTGCCTGTTCTGTCAGTAACCAGTAGGGATATATTAAAATCTCCTTACAACAACTGTGAATTTATTTCTCCTTGAGGTTCTGACAATTTTTGCTTTATATTTTTAAGTTAGGCTTTTAAGTGTTTATAATTTTAAAACTGTTAAACATTTCCTAGCAAATTGAACCATTTACCAATATATAGTGACCCTCTTTATCTCTAGAAATGGTTTTTCCCTTTATCTTCGAGTCTCCTTTATTATATAGTTATTTCAGCTTCCATTCTGTTAATAGTTGTTAAGTATATTTTTTTTTCCATGTTTTACCTTTTCAGTCCTTTAGCTTCTCTATGTCCCTGTGTATCAGGTGTGTCTCTTCAATTGTAAATAAATAGGTTGTCAGGTGTTTTGCTTGTTTAGTACTCTCTGATAATCTTTTAGTATTTGTAAGTTATTTACGTGTATTAGGTTTGGAGTTATGTCTTCTCAACTCATTTTACCATTTCTCATAGTGCTGCTTCTATTTTCCTCCTCTCTTGCCTTCTTCTGTTGTTCAGTCACTAAGTCCTTACTGACTCTTTGCGACCCCACGGACAGCAACATGCCTTCTTTTAGACTGAATGAACTGTATCTTTTTTTTTTTTTGCTTCTTCTATTTCATTACTCTTCCTTTACTAGTCTAGAAGTTATACAATCTACTTCAATTTTGATAATGATTATTTTATAAAGTTCATTAATATCAATATTTCAGAAACATTTAAAAATTGTTAAGGTAAACATGTAACCAACCAGGACCCTATGAGGCCTACCCAAAATAGACCCCCACCCATGTCCTCTGGTTCAAAATTGGGAAAGGAATATGTCAAGGCTATATATCATTGTGCTGGCTATTTAACTTATATGCAGAGTACACCATAAAAAATGCCAGGCTGGATGATGCACAAGCTGGAATCAAGATTGAAGTGAAGTGAAAGTTTCTCAGTCATGTCCGACTCTTTGCCATCCCATGGAACTCTCCAAGCCAGAATACTAGAGTGGATAGCTGTTCCCTCCTCCAAGGGATCTTTCCAACCCAGGGATCGAACCCAGGTCTCCTGCATTGCAGGCAGATTCATTACCATCTGAGCCACCAGGGGAAGCCGGGAGAAGTATCAATAACCTCAGATATGCAGATGACACCACCCTTATGGCAGAAAACTGAGAGGAACTAAAGAGCCTCTTGATGAATGTAAAAGAGCAGAGTGAAAAAACTGGCTTAAAATTCAACATTCAAAAAACTAAGATTCCGCATCCAGTCCCGTCACTTCATGGCAAATAGATGGGAAACAATGAAAACAGTGACAGACTATTTTCTTGGGCTCCAAAGTCACTGCAGATGGTGGCTGCAGCCATGAAAGTAAAAGACACTTGTTTCTTGGAAGAAAACCTATGACAGACCTAGACAGCATACTAAGAAAGCAGAGACATCACTTTGCCGACAAAGGTCCATATAATCAAAGCTATGGTTTTTCCAGTAGTCATGTACGAATGTGAAAGCTGGACCATAAAGAAGGCTGAGCACCAAAGAATTGATGCTTTTGAACTGTGGAGAAGACTATTGAGACTCCCTAGGACTGCAGGGAGAACAAACTAGTCAATTCTAAAGGAAATCAACCCTGAATATTCATTGGAAGGACTGATGCTGAAGCTCCAATACTTTGGCCACCTGATGTGAAGAGCCAACTTGTTGGAAAAGACCCTGATGCTGGGAAAGACTGAAGGCAGGAGGAAAAGGGACCAACAGAGGACAAGATGGTTGGATGGCATCACTGACTCGATGGACATGAGTTTGAGCAAACTCTGGGAGATGGTGAAGGACAGGAAGCCTGGTGTGCTGTAGTCCATGGGGTTGCAAATAGTCAGACACGACTGAGCAACTGAACAACATGTTGCCTGCCCACTTTTTGCCTGTAGAAAAACTTAAGTCAATTCATGTCAATGTATGGCAAAACCAATACAGTATTGTAAAGTAAAATAAAGTAAAAATAAAAATTAAAAAAAAATAAGTTTAATCAGAGAAGTGAGAAAATGCAGACAGAAAGAAAAACAGTCAAATAAGATAAAATAATAATAGTTTAGTCATTAAACAAAGTCAAGGACCTTTAGTTCCTTCTCAATGACTATAAATAATATTCCAAGCCATGTCCTTTGAGCTGTTTCGCAGATACTAAAACCCCCACCAGGTGGAAGAAGTTAAGTGTATGCTGTCCGCAAGCAATGGCACCCCACTCCAATACTCTTGCCTGCAAAATCCCATGGATGGAGGAGCCTGGTGGGCTGCAGTCCATGGGATCGCGAAGAGTCAGACGCGACTGAACGACTTCACTTTCACTTTTCACTTTCATGCATTGGAGAAGGACATGGCAACTCACTCCACTGTTCTTGCCTGCAGAATCCCAGGGAAGGGGGATCCTGGTGGGCTGCCGTCTATGGGGTCGCAGAGCGTCAAACACAACTGAAGCAACTCAGCAGCAGCAGCAGCAGCAGCAGCAGCAGCAGCCCACAAGCACACAGACCCCAGACTGGTTGGAACCAAAAAGTTGGTGATGCTAACTCCCAGTTACCTCACCACCAACCAGTCAGAAGAATTTCCGTGAGCTGATCACACCTTATTCCTTGAACACTATAAGACTCTTCACTACCTATTCCAGGATGGGTCACACAGTCTTGAGTGCATTCCCCTGCCTTGGCCCCCTCTGTCTGGCAAAGTAAGCTACTATTTTCTACTTCACCAAAAACTCTATGTCTCCTCATTCCTATTCAACACGGGTGAACAGAAAGCAGGTTTTGGCAACATATACACAAAAAGAAGCATTCTTGCACACAGAGAGACACATATATAGAGACAGACATACAGGCAAATGAATAATTATCCGGCAACAACCATATAACCACCACTACCTTTGACATCTTTTTAAAAAACAATGTAGTGACTCATACCAAACTCAACTCCACACTCAACCTCTAGAGCAGCTCTGTGTGACAGACATGTAATGAGAGCCACAGAGATAATTTAAAATTTTCTAGTAGCTACACTTTTTAAAATGAAAACAAAACAGGTAAAATTAATGTTAATATATTTTATTTAACTCAATATATATAAAATAATATTGTTATAACATATAATCAATATAAAATGTATTAATGAGATATTTTATAGTACTTAGTCTTTGGAATCCTATATATATTTTACACATACAGCACATCTCAATTCAGAGTAGTGACTTTTAAGTATTCCATTTGATGAATGTGGCCAGGGGCCACCTTCCTGAAGCTCTGTACTAGAGCTAATCTCTATCCTGACTTCTATGATAAGCTGTTCCTTACTTGCTCTTTCAGTAGTCTTAGTATTTTATAAAATAATATTATCATCTGTGCAGTCCTAGCAATATAGCTCCATTTCTCCTGTTTTTGAATTTTTATATAAAAAGAATTATACTGTATGTTTTCTTTATGTCTTGCTTCTTTTATTCAACATTATATGTGTGACAGTCATCTGTGTTCTTGAATGTAACAATAGTTTGCACATGTTTATTGCTGTGTGGTATTCTGTCATGAGCATAAACCCCAATTTATGCACCCACTTTATTACTGATGAACATTTGAGTTGTTTCCAGTTTCTGGCTCTTGTTTACAATCCTTCTTTATGCTTTAAACCATCCTGTAAAGGTCTCTGGTATACATGTGAGTATTTAAGATTTTATATCTGGAAGTGGAATTGCTAGGTTGTAGGGTACATGTGGCACCCCACTCCAGTACTCTTGCCTGGAAAATCCCATGGACGGAGGAGCCTGGAGGGCTGCCTTCTATGGGGCCGCACAGAGTCGGACACGACTGAAGCAACTTCGCAGCAGCAGCAGCAGGGTACGTATACACAACTGCAAGTTTATTAAGTAACGACAAACTTTTTGTAAGCTGATTACGCCAATATACATACTCACCAGTGAATAAAAGTTCTTGCTGCTCCGCATCTTCACCAAAATTTGGTATGTTAAGACTTTAATTTTCACCAATCTGGTGGGGTATATAAACAATACTTCAATGTGGTTTTAATTTGTATTTCCTTGCTAATCAAAATCTTTATCCTTGTCCAGACCTCACACTGCTTTAACTCTGATCACAGACTCTCAAGTTACATCCAGTTTAAACTATCTTGATTTTTTTAATCCCCACAAATTACATATTATTATTTTGAACAGTCAATACTTTTTATAATTATTCCTAAATGTTCACTTTTCTTTCCCACAATTCTTGCTTCTCAGACATCCCTTCTAGAGATTTATTTTTTCTTCTTCTTCCTAAAATATAGCCTTTAGCAATTCCTTTGGTAGAACTATATCGATGGTGAACACTTTCAATTTATGTCTGAAAACACCTTTATTTTGCCCACGCTCAAGATATTTTCAATGGGCAGACAATTCTAGCTATTTGTTCTCAGCCCTGTGAAGTTATCTTACTGTCTTCTGGCTTCAATTGTTTTCTTTTAAGGAGTTTGCTGTGTTTATTCATTGTTCCTTTTTTCTCCAATTAATTTCATTTTTTTTTAATCTTTGGGGTTCTGCAGTGTTATTGTGGTATGTGTTACTGATGATATCCTTCCATTTACCACACTTAGAATGGACTACTACCTGAATTCACTGGGCTACCTGAATCTGAACATATATATTTCATCAATTTGACACACTGTTAGCTAAATCGTTTTCTGAATATTGCTTCTTCTCCAATTTTTGTATTCTTACTCCTGGAACTATATAGATTGAATGTTTATTGGGTTCTCTTATCCTCTTAACCCCTTTTTTATATTTTCTATTCCTTTTTTTGAGTGTGTGCTGCATTCCGAGTAGTTTCTCCATTTCTATCCTATTATTTCACTAATTCTGTCCCTAAGCCATGTCGAAGAATTTTCTTTGTTTTTCACATCTGTCTTGTTAATTTTAATAGTGTCTTGTTTTCTGTCAATCTTTAACTTCATTAAACACTGTTATTTTATTTGCTGTAATCATACTAATATTTTCAGTCTTTAGGAAACTGATTCTGCATTTTCATGCTTCTGCTAATTCATAATCATAGCGGCTGTTTTACTCAGGTATCTCTTTTTTTCCTTTTACATTGTGAACCAATGTCCCCGCTAAAACCTGTCTTTGTGAATTCTGTGACACCTACGTACAAAGTGCTTTCTTCCAGGAAACATGCACACTTTACAGATGCCAGGAGTAGTAATAACTAACTTCAAACTAAATCTTCAGCATGAACATTTTTGGGACCTGCAGGCAATGTGAATTCTATCCTCAAATCAACTGAATGTAGGCTATGGTTAGGAATTCTCAGGCCTCTCCTATCTAAGGCCAAGGACAAGTTGACCCCTTTTAAGAGTTTTGGCTTTATATGAAGATCTCTAACTTTGTCTCTTAGGCTGCACAGGGTCCTTTAAAACGTACACTCTATGAAGTAAGTCAGAGGAAGAGAAATACTGTATGACATCTCTTATATGTGGAATCTGAAAAAAAGAAATGATACAAATGAACTTACTTACAAAACCGAAAGAGACTCAGAGACTTGGAGAACAAACTTACGGAGGCCAGGGGAAGGGGTATATACGGAGTGTGGGATCAACATGGACACACTGCTATATTTAAAGTGGATCACCAACAAGGACCTATGTATAGCACATGGAACTCTGCTCAACATTATGTGGCAGTCTGGATGGGAGGGGGCTTTGGGGGAGAATGGATACATGTACATGTATGCCTGAGTCCCTTCACTGTTCACCTGAAACTATCACAACATTGTTTATCAGCTATAACCCAATACAAACTTAAAAGTTCAAAAAAACCTACACTCGAGGTCACCAATACTGACGGACGCCTCACACACTCCAACACATACCAGTTCTTGCAGCTATGGAATCATTCTCCCTGTCCTTCTTCCTTGCACTATTTCTCACTGCACTACCAGTTCTGTCACGCTTCAGAAATGAAGCTATTTCTAGCCAACGTTTTAAGTATTCCACATAGATGAAGTATCTCTGCACATTCTATCTACCACGTGGTCAGAAATGGAACACTACCTCTTTTTAAAATGTAAATGCATGACCTTAGATTTGAAATTTAATAAAATCAATGTAATATCTCTAGCTTTAGTTTTCTTTGTAAAATGGGAATAATAGCAGTACCTAACTCATGGAGTTCTTGTGAAAATAAGAAAATTCATACAAAGTGCCTGGCATAATGCCTGAGACATGGGAAGCATGTATAAAATATTGGCAATCATTGTCATTATTATAGTTGACTGGGCCCCAATATTATAACATATTAAATTTTGGTTTTAGTCTTAGCTTTACTATTGAAAAGCTATTTCCTGCAGCAGCATATATAATGAAAATATATTACTCATGTCTTCGACTTTTTTATTCAAATAATCAATGAGAAAAACAAAACTACTTCAGGTAGGACCAAGGACAACTCTTGGGTGAAAGGTCCTGGAGACCTTAATCTAGGATGACAACTCATCATTTGTATGATTGTTCAACTACACTTCCTGAGATTAATTTAAAATTATTTCACAGTGATATTTTTGTGAAATGCTCACTAAGGAAAATTATGAGATCTCGATAAAGGATATCACAGGATTCTAGATTTGTCACTATAACTGCTCTATAATTACATGTAGGTGGTATATCTTGTTTTTATCAAGTATAACCATAAAAATCAAGTCACCTCTTTATGGATAAGTTATTATAGGGAAAAAGCAAGTAAGACAAAAGATTCAGTGGCCTAATCAATGTCAGAAAATTAAGTATTTAGGTTCAATATGAAGATCACCAAAGTACAGTTTTGGATACTGTCAAGCAAGAATATAGAGATTTTCAAGAAAAGTAGTAGCTGACATTTTTGAGATTTTTATAATTCTTAAGTAAAGTAGAAATACTGCGCTACCGTAAAGCAAAGTTGCAAATAACATCCATGTTTTAGAACAAAGCATGGCTCTATTATGAAGAAGGCAATGGCACCCCACTCCAGTACCCTTGCCTGGAAAATCCCATGGACGGAGGAGCCTGGTGGGTTATATACAGTCCATGGGGTCGCCAAGAGTCGGAGACGACTGAGCGACTTCACTTTGACTTTTCACTTTCATGCATAGAAGGAAATGGCAACCCACTCCAGTATTCTTGCCTGGAGAATCCCAGGGACGGTGGGGCCTGGTGGGCTGCCATCTATGGGGTCGCACAGAGTCGGACACGACTGAAGCGACTTAGTAGTAGTAGTAGTAGTAGTAGTAGTAGTAGTAGTAGTATGGCTCTATTAACTGGAAACAAAATAGGGAAGCTAAAAGTGATATATCTGTAAATCTCCTTAGACAAATATAGAAGCCTCTGGCCCTTAACTCATTCTCTAGTAAAATATCCACAACAATTTCTTCTTTGGTCTCTCTCTTGCAATTATACAGACAGAAGTTTTTGTTCACCTATCTTAACCGATTCTATAATGTTACTTCCCATTTCACTACACTATAAACTCCACAAGGGCAGCAGATCTAGTCTAAGTTCCTCGAACAGTGATTAGGACTTAGTAAGTACTCAATAAAATAATTACAGAATGAATAAATTTAATTTCCAATTCAGGACAATGACATATTTTAAACTAAGCCCCACCCCAAAGGTATAAAATAACTAAAAAGATAATTTGTGATTAAAGCAAATCTTCAGCACATGATAAAACTGATGAAAAGGGCCACAAATAACATTATGAAGCCAAATAAATACAATGATGTAGAGAGAGCTACACTGGCTTACATGAAAAGATGTCTACAACATATTATTCAGTAAAAGATGCTAGCTATACAACAACAGCATATTGAACTCATTTTTTAAAAACCGTACATATATGTAACTATTTAGCCCCATTTGGATGAGTGGTGACCTCTGAATAGTGGGATTTTAGGTAACTGTTGCTTTTCCTCTTTATAATTTTTACTGTTGTTTTAATATCTTAACATTAAGCAAAAATATGCTATAATCAGAAAGAAATAAAGGTTTTTTCTTTTTGGAAAAAAAAAAACGGACAAGTAAGCAAACAAGTCAAACAAACATATAACACACCTGTGACACATTCTCTAAGTTTAACAACATGATGCACAAAGGTCTCATGTCAACCACTTACAGAAATAGACTACCATCTAATGACAATTTCATACGTTCTGCTATAGGTAAAACTATATAACCTTTATCTTTTCTTTTTTATTATAAATTTATTTAATTGGAGGCTAATTACTTTACAATATTGTATTGGCTTTGCCATACATCAACATGAATCCGCTACGGGTATACACATGTTCCCCATCCTGAACCCACTTCCTTCCCGGACCTTTATCTTTTCTAATCCTTAGCTATTTTACAGTGTTTCTAACAAAACATCTAGTGCTCCAGACAGGTGACATCATCTTCCCATTTATTTGGTGCTTTGGGATCTTTTATAAAGGGAAATGCTATGCAAAAAAATAAAAATCAGATCAGTTCTTCCTTATTACTGAAAGTCCCTTAAGGGCTATAGGAACGGAGTCCGTGCTCATTTAGAGAAGCCAGAAACATCTAGACTACCATTTAAACACAGTAATAATAATTTTATAAATCATACTAAACAGGAATTATTATGGAAAGAAGCTTATATTTTCATCTATCTAATGAAGCATTGCAGATAAGGCTACAATCTATAATTTAGAACAAATACAGTTATAAAGATATTGAAGAAATTCCCTAAGAAACACAATTATTTTCTCTTGGATTATTGAATTTCTTTTCACAAAGATACATGGCTTAGGCCTAATGTAAGAGCATATTCAAATATCAGTGACTGCTCCTGACTCACTGTCCAGGAAATAAGACCTCTTGTTATAAAAGGAACTGAAACTGGTAAGTTTTCTTGAGCCATCTGGCCTTACAGAAAATCACTTTTCTTCACAATGATGAAATCGACTAGTCCTAAGGACTTTTCTACCATGAAGAGGCTCCAGAACTGGAGGGTCTGAGTTCAAATCCTGGCATGGCCACAAGTTAGCCAGTTTATATGGATGAACATATGGGCTTCCCTGGTGGCTCAGTGGTAAAGAATCCACCTGCCAACGCAGGTTGATCCCTGGGTTAGGAAGCTTCCCTGGAGAAGGAAATGGAAATCCACTCCAGTATTCTTGCCTGGGAAATCCCATGGAGAGAGGAGCCTGGTGGGTTACAGTCCATGAGGTGGCAAAGAGCCAGACACAACTTTGCAACTAACTCGGCAACAACAAATGGATGAACACATAAGCACTCAAAATAGTACACGTGTTGATATTATTGTCATGTATGTGCAACTGGAAAAAATGAAAGAAAAAACTAGTTAAATGAGCACAGGGAAGTCATTGAACTTCTCTGATACTCAATTTACCCATTTCTAAACAGGAAGTTTAGAACAAATGATGCCTCCTATCTCTCTTAGCTGTGTCCTCTATCAGTTCAGTTCAGTTGCTCAGTCGTGTCCGACTCTTTGCGACCCCATGAATCGCAGCACGCCAGGCCTCCCTGTCCATCACCAACTCCCGGAGTTCTCTCAGACTCACGTCCATCGAGTCAGTGATGCGATCCAGCCATCTCATCCTCGGTCGTCCCCTTCTCCTCCTGCCCCCAATCCCTCCCAGCATCAGAGTCTTTTCCAATGAGTCAACTCTTCGCATGAGGTGGCCAAAGTACTGGAGTTTCAGCTTTAGCATCACTTCTTCCAAAGAAATCCCAGGGCTGATCTCCTTTAGAATGGACTGGTTGGATCTCCTTGCAGTCCAAAGGACTCTCTAATCTAGAAGATATCAGACAGCCAGACACTATGCTCTGATAAATGACTCCCAAAACACTTCTCAAAAAAAAATGTGTTTTCCTGACCCTGGTCCCTCAAGACACTAACCAAGATTTAAAAAAAAACAAAAGTCAAAGTCACGTAAGTTTAAGAAATGCTGTCTATTATTCTTATGGGGGATTCCAAAGTGTAGCACTATTTTAAAGGCTCTGAGAAGTTCTGTTTAACTTTGTTTACTCGAGCGTTTCTCAGACTAACTTTGACCATAGATAGTCCATTCTCTGCCCACTATCTTTCAGAATGTCAACAAATAAAGACACTTTTTGGAACATTCTCGACTGGTTTATAAGCCATGCTCCTTATTATTACTTGCTTCTTTAAGCAAATGGGGCCTTCTCGAGTTCAAATGATAATACCTACTTTAGAACTTAAAAGTTCTTGCTGAGGTATTATATAATTAGAAAAAAAAACTTTTTCAAGAAATATGATTAGTAGAAAAGGGAGAAGAAAATAAACACCTGGCCAAAGTTAAGTATTAAGAGAACAGAGGAACCTGTTTGAGAGCCATCATGATGGCTAATGATGTCGAGCATCTCTAAATATGCTCCCCAGACCATTTTAACAGTCATTTTTATTTACTGAAACCACCCATCCTAATTTGCCTAGTGCATTGACACACATTTGATTGAATTTGGATGGTTTCGAAGTCTGGTGGCCAATCACAGCAGCAGTACTCTCACTGGCTACCTAGAGTTTAGTTCCTACTGTGCAAGTTGTGATTCTCATTAGTACTGTTCACTGATAATCCAGCTCTCCTCTCCCTCCAGGTACATGCCAAGATTGCACTATGTGGCCTCTTGCAGTGAGCTATGTGGCTATGGCCAAAGACTTATGAGCAAAAATTACAAATATTTATTACTTCTGAACTATAGCCTTTAACTGTTTTTGGTAAGACAACATCACAAGGTTGCTTTACTTTGGGGAGGACAATTGGCAATGTTTGAGAGATGATGGCTGCACTGTTAGCCTGGGCTCCTATGTGACCACAAGGAGTAGAGCCACTGTGAAATAATAAGAAATGTCTATATCTATATATTTTGTGTTGTTGTTTAGTCCCTAAGTTGTGTCCAACCCTTTTGCAACCCCACAGACTGTAACCCACCAGGCTTCTCTGTCCATGGGATTTCCCAGGCAAGAATACTGGAGTGGGTTACCATTTCCTTCTCCAGGGGATCTTCCTGACCCAGGGATTAAACCAACATCTCCTGCATTGGCAGGTGGATTCTTTCCACTGAACCACGTGGGAAGCCCCTATCTATATCTTGCTGTGTGCTTAGTTACTCAGTTGTGTCCAAATCTTTGCAACCCCACGAACTGTAGCCCTCCAGGTTCCTCTGTCTACCAAAATCTCATGTAATTTTCTAAGTGACAAAAGCACTGGGAGTACCTTTTGTTCTAATGAGGTAACCCTGAGTTCAAGGATATTCCTGGATGGGTGCTCCTGGGTAGATGCTGGTCATCAGGAAAACCAGGCCATAATTAGAAGCTTGGAATTTTCAACTCTACCCTCCCCTAATCTCTTTAGAAATGGGAGAGAGGATAGAAATAAAGGTAATGATTGATCCTATGGTGATGAAACCTCAAAAGTATGGGGTTTCAAAGAGCTTTCTGTTTGGTGAACACACCCACATACTGGGAGGGTGATACACCCCAACTCCACAGGGGTAGAAGCTCCTGCACTATGGAACCTCCCACACTTCACCTTAATGTCTCTTTATCTATCTGACTGTTCATCTGTATCTTTTATCATATAATAAACGGTAAAATGTAAGTAACTCTTTTCTTAAGCTCTGTGAGCTTCTCTAGCAAATAAATTGAACCTGGGAGTAGGTGGTGGGAACTTCTGATTTATAGTCAATCGGTCAGAAGCACAGGAGACAACATGAACTTTCAATTGGCATCTCAAGTGGAGTGGGGCAGTCTTAGGGGACTAAGCCCTTAACCTGTGGGATTTGATGCAATCTCTGCATAGACAGTGTCAGAAGTGAATACAATTATATGAGAATTGCTTGGTTGGGGGGGGGGGGGGCGCCACAAATTAGGTGAGCAAAAGTGTCAGAAGTTAAGTGTTCTGTAAGTAGTGAAAGAGACACACAGCAGTGAAGACTGAGTGTTGTTTCCTAATCAGTCACCCACAGACACACAGTGGATGTGGTGTTAGAAATAAACTTCTGTTGGCTAAAAGCTATGAAGATTTGAAGTCTGCCTGTTACAGTGGTATAACCTAATTTGGCCTTTCCAGCCAGGTTCCACAAGAGAATTAGGCTCCACAGATAACTGAGTGACTATCTTTTCAATTCCCCCAAGAATGGTACATGTAACTAATAACACGTATGTAATATACATTTTCATTGTCCCTATGCTTATCCTAGGGAACACTGCTAGAGAAAACAGCAGAGCTTTGAAGACAGTCTGCTACAAATGCCTGCTACATAATTACAACTGAGTACTCAGTCCTTCCGCTGAGTCCTTCTGCTCATTAATCCCATTACAGATATGTTGGTTGTCTTTCACGTTGAGGAAAACAATACATTCCCCAGAGCCTAGGTAATATGAAATCCTCTAGATTTTGAAATTACAAAAATGCAATTAATTTCTTAGCTCAGCAATTTACTAGCTGTGAAATCTCAGGCAAGTCACTTCACTTCTCTGAGCTTCCATTTTCTCGTAAATAAAGTGGAAGTTTTGATAACTACCTGATAAGATTATTTTAAGGAGTATGTACCAAATGCAAGTTTAAAGCTCTTGTTAAAAAGATATTAATGCTCTCAAATTCCCTATCCCACCGATCTGAAGTCTTGCAATTGACATATACTTCATTACCTTTCCTCTGGAAAAAAAAAAAAAAAATGTCAGAGCAAACAGATATGGTCCCTATCTTCACGGACCATGGAGTCCAAAAAAAAAAAAAATTACAAATTGTGATGTCCTGTGAAGGGAAGAGTCCTAGAGAGTAATACAGAAGATCTGCTTTAGCAAGAGTGATTATAAGAAAGTCTCTCTTCAAAGAGCTGACATATAAGCCAAGATCTGAAAGATGAAAACACACCTAAACACTCTGTCTTATCCTCCCACCTCTGTAACCCTGGCCTACCTCCAACTGTCATTTCTCTCTCCACTACTCTCTATCACCCTCCACGGGCTACTTGACCTCTGCCTGCAAACACACACAAGCCTTAGACTTCTTGATGGGCAGAAAGGGTGGTTATGCAACCTCATTTGACTTGCTATCATCTCTAGATATTCATTTTTCTAGTTAACATCATTAAAGATATTTAAAAGATGACCGAAGTCTTTTAAAAAATAGAAATATGCATTCACTTTCCAGAAATAACAGTTCTGACTGGAACTCCATTCACTTAAAAATACTTATTTTTTAAAAAATCAGTCATACTGTTCTCGTATCCTGAAAACCCCTTGGTACTGTTCAGATACAGTTCCCTTGTATCATTATGCTAACTTATACATATGACACACATGTGCACAGGCATATGTGTACGCTTAGTCGTTCAGTTGTGTCTGACTCTTTGTGACCCTATGGACTGTAGCCTGCCAGGCTCCTCTGTCCATGGGGATTCTCCAAGCAAGAATACTGGAGTGGGTTGCCCTCCTCCAGGGAACCTTCTCAATTCCAGGATCAAACCCAGGTCTCCTGCACTGCAGGCGGATTCTTTACTATCTAAGCCACCAGGGAAGCCCACACAAGGCATATAATAGATGGGAAATAAGCTTTGAAATTGTAGCTTAAAATGATACCATAGATAAGAGGTTCAATGTGTAGACCATGCTTTTTAATCAAATGCTTACTAAATGCTCTTATAAGTGCTCATAACATTTCTTTGCCTATGGAATCTAATACTTTCCTGAAGTAATTTATGGCTGTCTCCTTTTTCAAGAATATTTCTATGACAAACTAAGGTCAGTTCCACTCCAAATGACTCTACCTTTTTTGAACTAACATACCTCTTATGCTCATAATTAAGAGTTGTCCATTAGTTTCCCCACGAAAAGATTTTGGCAGGTCATAAAATCCCTTAATTTGCTCATAATGCATTTACATACACTTTTTTAATTGAAACATCAAAATGCTATCCAGAGATACAGAAATTCATTCTAAGTCACTAAAAATAGCTTTTATTTAAGCCTTATGGCTTATCATAAGCATGTTATAGCTACATAATAAACATGTTTACATATAGCTAGTAGTTACACAAGTAAATTCTGTTCCACCAAGAGTACTATAAATAAGATTGCTTTTAATGGAATGACAATAAAGATAATATCACATGATCAGGTAATTTTTAAAGAAACATTTTTGAAATTTAAATGAAGAAATCCTTAAAATATTTGGTAACAAGGATCAGTTGCAAGAAAGTGTAACATAAATGTTAAAACTTTTGGAGAAATGATAAGAGAGAAAGAATGAAAAACAAATAATTTTACTTGTATCTCTGAAAAACATACTCTTTATAAATAATAACTGCTTATAATATTTCCTTCCTACATGTACTTAAAATGATCTGAAATTAAAATCCTACTCTGAGGAATCTCATAACTTTTGCAGTCTGTCACACATGCGAAATATTATCAAATTTTGAATGAAGGTGAAGCTGAGAAAGCTAGGTACATCTTCCTAATTTAAAACTATAATCAATGTGCAAGAAAATAAACTGTGTACTCTTTTAAAAAATCATGGAACATACTGCATGAGGAAATGAATATTATACTGAAATTGGACAGGCATACCAACCAAAAGCATTTCCAGATGGCAAAGAATTCATTGGAACAAGAATTACAGAAGTATATTCAAAGCAATATTCTGTCTTTGATAATTTAGAGGCAGCCATGATAACCACTATTTGTACATGACAGTCATATGAAATAATAAACCGTGCTAGCTATAAACATTACCAAATTCTGACACTATTGATTTATTATGTCTAACAGTGACATCAAACCAAACAACTGACAGAAACAATGTTACAGCTTTAAGAGCAGTTTGTCAACGATTAATACTGCCAAACGGGGTTTAGCTTTATGCTGGGACCACTTGTCTAGCAGTTGTCAATCCAAGCAAAAATTACTACTGCCACACGTCTGCTAACATAGGCCCGAGGCGCCGCTCCGTTAGCCCTCATTACCCCGATCACTGCAAATACAGATGCAAGGCCAGTCCCTATTTAATATGCATGTTAATTATGCAAATTATTAATTGGGCTGGTGCTTGAGGACTTGTGTTTATGCCCAGATTAGAGTCAATAACTGTATCACACAGCATTCTAAGCCTGACCTGTGACAGAAATAAAGCTGTGCGGAAAGCGACATATCGCTCACACTCTTCTAGATCAGAACACTCGCTCTATACAGTGTCGCACAATGATTCAGAAAGAGGCCCCACATGGGCGACAGAGAAACCACAGAATATATCTTTTATTAATATATTTATTTGTTAATATTCCTTGCTTGATATTGTTCATAACTATTTACAACACTCATTAAATTACTTTACCAAGTCCATTGTTTCTATAGCAAAAATGGTGAATGTACTCACTGTTAAAAAACATTTTTAGAGCTATTTTTTCCCAATAAGGCTATAGTTTTGGTCCTATTTATATTACAAGTCTATAAAGACTGTATGACATGGTATTATGTTGTAAATTTTTTAATTTAAAAAAAATCATATAGATTTAAACCTCCAAAGATAGAGAGCAAAGCTAGAAGGTTTTTCCAATTAAAATTTACAGCAGACAATGTTGTAAATTTTATACACTTGCAATGCTTGCTGCAGTTATATGAAATGGGAACTATTGATCAATATGATTTCCCAGGATACATGAAAGGGGAACAAGGTATTGCACAAACAGAAACAAAACTTTCATTTGTAAAGCTTTCTATTAGACTTTACTGCCCTCATTTGGTTCTAGATGCATCTATCTAAATGAGAAAAAAGTAACATTCTCCTCGACAGAATTACAATAAAAGCAAAGACAGACAAAACACAAAAAATACAGTTAACCAACAGTAACACTGTAACCTAGTAACAGCACAGTTTTCACACACTATCAATATGAGATATATATATTATTTTTTGATGAAAGGATAATTATCATTTGAAGAAAAATTTTTAAAGAAAAGGAAAAAACTACCTTGAAAATGAAAGTAAACCAAGATCAATTAGAACAACACTAGTAAAGCATACACTAACAGGAAGCATGAATACATTTAATATATTAGAAATAGTTTCTATGAATATCTTAAAGTACCTTATAAATTTTGTAAATATATTAGATTTATAAAGTTATTGGCATAAAAAACTAAAAAACTTGGTCTTTTAAAAGTATGTTAATGAAAATATCACAGGCTCAATATGAAATCAGATATATAAAAGTTCTGCCTTCTTGGACTGATTCTCAACTAAAAATAAAACTAAAGGGAAGATTCCATTCTGCCTGGTTTTGCTGCAGGCTCCCTGATGATACTTCAAACTCTTTTTGATCTTACAAATCATATAAAATAACTTTAAGTTATTCAACCAATGAAAGTTACTCATGTCTAAAGAGCTCTATGCAGAAAAGCCAGAAAGATAAAATTCACTTAATTTGACTTGGTTACCCAATGTTTGATATAGCCTAGCTCAAGATCATAAAATAACTACTATTTTATTGAGTGCCAATTTTTCCACAGGCTTTTTATAACACCCTCACAAACAGATATTACTATATTCTTTATACTGAGAAAATCAAGTCTCAGAAAAGTTGAGTAGCTAAGCTAAGCTAAGCTAAGTCACTTCAGTCGTGTCCGACTCTGTGCGACCCCATAGCTGGCAGCCCACCAGGCTCCACCATCCCTGGGATTCTCCAGGTAAAAACGCTAGAGTGGGTTGCCATTTCCCTCTCCAATGCATGGAAGTGAAAAGTGAAAGTGAAGTCGCTCAGTCTTGTCCGACCCTCAGCAACCCCATGGACTGCAGCCCACCAGGCTCCTCCATCCATGGGATGTTCCAGGCAGGAATACTGGAGTGGGGTGCCATTGCCTTCTAGTCCAAATTCGTAACTCTTGAGACAGCAAAACTAAGAGGTTGAAACCTAAGGCAACTTGACACTAAAACACAAGCTCTTTAGATTCAAGCCACCTGTCAATTGTCCTAATAACAGTGATTTCCAGTGCCTTTAAGTACAAATGAACATGGCTATATAAATGGGAGAAGAACATAATAACATTTTATTCTCTCTGGAAAATCTGAGACAACTGAATTATAGTTGAAAATTAGTTGAAATTATAGTTGGAAACTATAGTTGAAAAATACTTAAAACTAAGTCTTAAAGATATTATTTAACTAAGATATTATTAACTAAGTATTTAAGATATTAAAACTATTTAAATGAGACATATTAAACACATTCACTGAAAATACAAGGGTAATTAGATCACTAGGGATGATAAATGTTAAGCTCTAAAATTAGTGGCTTTCTTGGTAACAATTTGGCAAATATAATTTGAAAGATAATTTTTGAAAAAATTTTTGATGTATAGTTGATGTACAATATTATATGAGTTACAGGCATATAACATATAGTAATTACATATAGTAATTACATATAGTAATTCACAATTTTTAAAGGTCATATTCCATTTATAGTTACTATAAAAAGAAAGACAAGTATTTGGGAAATAGGGAGTGACCAGTAGCTGAAATTTTTTAATACTAATAATAAATTCATGATTCAACTAGCAGATGCAGATCTATCTTGATACAAATCTTGGTGCTCTCGAGGGATTTCTATAATAATGCCGTGTGTGTCTGTGTGTGTGTATGTGTGTGTGTGTGTGTGTGTGTGTGTAGGAGTCAATTAATGTTCCTTGTTTAAATAAATGTATAGTTTTTATGTTAACATCCTTTTATTAAATAATATTGAACATTTAAAGTATCTACGCTTTAAAGTAGGATCTAAAATCTTTTTATATTATTTTAATACTTTTTAAAATTATGATAATGTATAGGTAATTCAAGAGCTGATGAATTATCAGCACTCACTTATAACCATAAAAATATCATTTCTTTAAAAGGTACACATAACTCAATCTCAACTTTTAATGAGGATACTTAGTCCTTTTATCCAGTAAATTATAATTTTTCAACTTCAATTTGATATTGAAATTAAATGTTATACTTGAACAAATTTGAAGATGACTTTTCCTTTCTTTTTCCACCTAAAGTCATCCCAAAGTCTGAATCAACTGGGGTCTACTGTGGCATCCATGGCTGAGTATATTTCAGTATATTCTAAACAAGTATAGTTTTTTAGCAGATGGCCGGCCTTGTTTTTGTAAAAATGACTGCACTAAAAATATGGTTTTTTATATTATGTTGGACCATGTCCTCTTGGTGACAGTTCCTACAAAAACAAAACATTAGTGTAAAAGTATTTTGGGCAGAATATGTTTAGAACTATGAGCTACATTTTGAGATAAACGAGTAAGATTCTAATTTATCAACATTATTTGTAACAGTCAATTTTTACACTTAAAAAATTCTAAATTCAAGTCATGAGTGTCATTTAAATATTGAAGTGTGGAAAAAGATGGTGAAGCACAATGCCAACATGGCCAAGGTTAACAGTGTGTCCTCTAGGTGAGCAAGTCACATACTATATATATATACTGAATACACAAAATAGTACTGCAAATTGAGAAAAGGGAAAATTCAATTAGACACTAAAAGATAAGCACATCTTAATAACAATGTTGACAAAAAAATGTTAAAACAATCTCCCTGCCTTATACTAAACTAGATTATCCAAAGGCCTACTAGGAATTACAGGCTAATTAGCAAAAAAATTTTGTTATTAGCATTTACAAATTCCTAAGGCAGTGCAATTCAATCATGCAATCACTACCATACACTGCATTTAGAAGCAGAAGAAAAGTTTCAGAGAAATAACCAGAGAGGGCATATTCTCATAAAAAATCATAACAACTATCAATATAACATTCCCTGGAAAAAAATTAGAATTTTGCTTCACTTTCTATTTTAACATGTTTCATAACAGCATAAAAACAATGTGATAAACCAAATAACACCCACTTTTAATGTTTCCATAGACTGCACATTAGCCAATAGTTTATTCAAAGACTGAACCAACCTCTCTTTGATATGCAATGGTATTAAAACAGCACAAATTCAGAGTGTTTAGAAACTGGAATTTCATGGCACACTACAGTGCTTATTCCAAATCTAGTCAAAGATTCTGAAAGCCAAATTGCCCATATTTAGTATTGATCAGTTATAACATGGAGAATGTAATAATTTAGACAACCTCCCACATTAACAGCTTGAATTTAAACAGGTAGTAAGAGGCAACATTCTATTATAAAAGAGAAAAAAGAAATAGACAATGGATGGATCTAATAATGGGAAAAGATAACAAAGACCTACGATTCTAGCATCTGGCACTAAATGAACTTTTTTGTAAACTGAATGGCGGTTTCCAAAACTGCTCCAAGCATCATTCCTTTGCCAAGGCAGTAAACAGCTTTTATCAGCAATAATGATGGCATAATCCCAGCTAAAAAGGAAAGTAACATATGGCAGCAGCCCTCCAAATACCATCCCGACAAAGTAGGGGGCATTTTTATTACAGCGTCCACTTGCAAAAAATCTGCCAGACATCTTTCCCTTTTTTTCCCTCTTTTTATTTATTTGTTTTTAAACAGGTTATCATCTTCTCTAAATTGAATATCACATTTGGGAATTTTAAACTAATAACTCCTCTTTCTTAAATCCTACTCACAGACATACACAAGAGAGATTGCCATAACTAGTGATAGCTAATAAAATAAAATGGAGCTGCCTATTCAAAATAAATAAATAAATTTTTGTAATCTCTAAACTCATAAACAAATGCATTTAATTAAGGATATTGGTTCCTAGCAGAATGACTTATATACAGTGAACACCCAAGAAATAATTGATTTCAGAATATAAAAAGAGTTCTCAAGAAATTCAGGGGGAAAATACTGCAAACACAAAGTCTTACTTGGTATAAAGCTGATAAACAATGAACTACAGTAAACTGCAAAGAAACATGATCTATAAATGATCTTAATCTTATTTGATATGTGTTAAAATGTCAGACTTCATAATATATAGCTCTGATCAAAACAATCTTAGTGAAGTATTTTTTAGGCCAACATACTGTTTATCAATAAAAGTGTAAAAGAGGATGCTTCTATAAAATATCTTCTAATGGCCTGCGGGGTGGACTAACGAATCATAAATCCAACCTTGGTTTTCAGTGACGGACTTTCTATTTTCATTGACAAGTCAATGGCTGTCTTTTTTACCTAGGCTCTTGATCCTTCCTGGTATCTTAGAAATATTTTCTAAGAATGACAAAGATACAGTTTTGATTCAAATTTTTAAAATGTTACACTGAATAGATTTTTAGCATCTTACTATACACTCAGCCAAATGTAAACCTTTGTTTACTTCAGGCAAATTTATTAGCTGATAGAGAATCAATGAAAAAGTAAAAGAATGCTAATATCTTTGACATCTCTACCTATAAATATATTTTCAGGCTGAAAAATGTATCTAATAGCACCACTCACTGATGTGCACTACAGTTTACCACAGTGTCTATATTTCTGTTGTCAGTTTTACAGTATCTCCCTTCATTAAACCTATCAAGTTTTCCTTTTGATCATGCAACCAAGGCCAGAAGACAGATATCTTCCTGGAACAGAGCAGTCTGCCAAGTCTTTCACAAGACCAGCTTAACCTCCCTATTGATTTTTTCAACACTGCAGCCATTCATTGTTTGTGACATTTGGCTGTCGGCTCTTTAACACCCTTCAACCAAATCAATTTCATATTTTTGTCAATGCTCTGCAAGAGGATGAGTAAAAATAGGAAGAGACTTAGCATGATTTAAAATGTTGATTTTCTCAAACAGTTTTATCTTTAGTTTTTATAAGGCTTATAAACTTAATTCATGTGCTTATTTCCATTTCTGTGAAAAACAAGAAGCATTGTAAATTATAATTTTTCAGTACAATACCGACCTTATTCTTATTAATCTTTAAAAATCTCTTTTAATGTAAATGAATTCTTATACAATTACATACTACTTGACCTAAAAACACTACTATGTGAAAACAATAATGTTTTCTGTGGTTTGGATATTTTAAAAATACGTAAGAAAGACGGAAGGGGCAACATACACAACATTATCATTACATCATTACTGTGTTTTCAAAAGGCAAACCATGTCAAAAAAAAGCACAGTTCAGCATTTTGCTTATCCTTACGTCTAAACTTCCAGTGTACCTCAATACCAAATGTCATGGACTACCAGCTGCCAACACAAAAACTTCTTTTGACATCAGTTAGAACAACATGTGAAAATCAAAGACACATATGTTTCAAATCGTGCCAAATCTCCCGTCATTCAGAAAATTCAGCAGACTCTCATGAACATAGATGGAGTTAAGAACAAAACTCAAAAGAACTAGGTATTTTTCACTTTATTTTTGTTAGTAAATTTTAAACTACAATTTTATATTAATTAGGCTGCCTGTTATTAGTTTTAGTTTATCAAAAAAAATAGAGACTGAAATCTTAAAATCACAGTAAGTGATTTATCTAAATATATATTTAAGGACTAAAAAAAAACAAAGGGAGTTAATGACCTGAAAAGCTTGATTGTTCCTTTGGAACCATTATACATTATCACAGAATGCATATAATATGTAATTCGTCAAAATATATTATAACTTAATGTACTTATAGTTTACTGGCATATTAATAGATGTTCCTAAAACATCCAAATATAGCTGTACTACAGACTAAGAAAATAATTTTGAAGTGCAAAGGCAATTTTAAGAGTAAGCATTTATCTAACATAGGACTTCATATCTGAACCATTAAAAACACTAATTAATAATCTGACAACTCAAATAGGGTTGATGTAGCCTTTTAGAAATATAGTGCATATACATATTTAGGGTGTTTCCAAAATATAATTTTATTTCATCAAATCTAAGACACTATCACTTATAAGATTCAACATGAATTAGCTGCTATCATAAAGGAAAAATAAACTCTGCCAACTATACCATGACAGGATATCAATTTTTACAAGTATCCTAATTTCAAAAATGTTCAAATATAGGGAGGAAATGAACTGAGAATCAACAAAACATGGTAATGATGAACTAAAATAATACCTACTATTGGTTCTTCACATGTATCATTTTAAAATGTACACATTAAATATTGTGACACAGCACTTCAAGTCACTTTGGAACATGAACATGACCTTTTGCCTAACAAACTGACTCCCACATTATCCTCTGACTCCTTAAGGATGTGTATGCTCGGTCACTCAGTCATGTCCAGCTCTTTGCAACCCCATGGACTGTAGCTCGCCAGGCTCCTCTGTCCACAGGATTTTTCAAGCAAGAATACTGAAGTGGGTTGCCATTTCCTCCTCGAAGGGATTTTCCTGACCAGGGATGGAACCCAGATCTCCTGCATTGGCAGGCAGATTTTTTTTACCACTGAGCCACCTGGGAAGCCCTCGTTAAGGATATGTTCATGTATTATAAAGTAGAGCATAATGAATAAAGCATACATGAGGAAACGATTTCATCTTTGCCATATTTGCAAATATATCCCTGGAAAATTCAACTAAACAACTAAGAATCTTTGGAACATTCTCCATAACAATGATTATAGGATAAACACTTTGGAATTCAAAAGACCCATGTTTGAATAAGAGTCTGCCACGCACTAGTCACATGATTCTGGGCAAACTGCTTAACATCTCTGAGCCTCAGTGTTTTCACTGATATAAACAGAACTAATACCTCCTTCTTAGAATTACTGTGAGAATTAAATGAAATAACGTATTATAAACATTCTTAATAGAGTATCTGTACATTGTACATGTTCAATAAATGTTTCTTTTCTCTCTTCTCACTACCAAGCTACTGCAAAATGATATAAAAGCTAACAAATAATTAACTCCAGATCAATCTGATATACATATCTAAGATGTTGCTGATAGCTCTTTGGAAATCATTTTACATTATTACAAAATGCATATGGCATCCAGTTACATATAATTAGATCCACAAGAAGATAAAGTTTCATTAACAGCAGGAATTTGTCTGTTTTGTTCACTGCTGAATCTCTAGCATCCATAACAATGCCTAGAATATACTAAACACTCAGCAAGTACTTGTGAATGCATTAGGATTTCAAAGAACTTTGAACTTCGAATCCCACACTAAATTTTAACTTGGTAACAACTCAATGAAGTCAGAAGTAAAACACTATTTTCTTCCACATCATCCTAAAGCTTACTGACCACAACAATGTTAATCAGTAACATTCTAACTAATTCAACAACTATTTATTGATTATCTACCATCAGAATAAGACACTGCTAGGTACTGAGGAAAAAAGTAAGTAGTATAAGAAACAATTGCTGTCTTCAAGGGAAGACAAAAGAAAAACAAACATGAAATTAGATGTGATCAGGTTTCAAAACAAACCATACAGACAATCATTTTTCCCTGAAGTAAAAATTAAAATAATTTAGAACAAGATTTAAACAAAATGTAGAAGACTGCTAGAATCAAGAGATCATATAATGAGGTGATTTTTAGGGGTGTAACATGCTAATCCAGAGGGACTAACCATTATCCATGAGACAATGTGGTATATTTTAAACACTCTAGACAGCTAGAATTAAGAGATCATATAATGAGGTGATTTTTAGGGATGTGACATGCTAATCCAGAGGGACTAACCATTGTCCATGAGACAATGTGGTATATTTTAAACACTCTGCTGCTGCTAAGTCACTTCAGTTGTGTCCGACTCTGTGCAACCCCATAGACGGCAGCCCACCAGGCTCTTCAGTCCCTGGGATTCTCCAGGCAAGAACACTGGAGTGGGTTGCCATTTCCCTCTCCAATGCGTGAAAGTGAAAAGCGAAAGTGAAGTCGCTCAATGTGAAGTCTATAGATTCCAAACTGAAGATTATTAGCTGTCTAAAGCAGAGGTGAAATATGTCACTCAGTGTTAAGCTATACAAGGTAAAACAGTATCAATGAACTGGACATGAACAATCAACGTGTTAGGTCTAGAATGACTCTAGGTCAGCCTACCTTAGCACCTGTTCAACATATTTACTGATGCGATTCTGTGTCACACCCTGTGCAAAGCATCTGAATGTACAAAGATAATAAGAAACATACCTATCACAAAAAGCTATTAGAGGATGTAACACTTAATATAGATTGCAGTAACCTATTGGTGCTTCTGCAATTACAACCATTCTACAGGTTAGATTCATGGATTCAAAGATGGGACAAGAGAGTCTACTAGAAAAGATCCAGTCCCTAAACTGTACTTTGCTCATTTGAAAAAATGGTAAGAAAAAAAAAAGGTTTATGCAAAATGAATATAATCTTTGTGGAAAAGTTGAAAAACACAGAAAAGCATAAAGAATATATAAAGAATCCCACTTTCACTACTGAGAGGTAACCATTATTTAATGTAAATGTTTGGTCTTTATTCATTCACTATTTTTTCCCTGTATGAAAGCACTTGGAGAGAAAAACCTAAGAACATGTTATACTGCTACTTTTCAAATTGCTTTATAAATTTAATATCTTGAATGTGAAAGTTGCTCAGATGTGTCCAACTCTTTGCAACCCCATGGACCCATGGAATTCTGTAGCCAAGATACTGGAGTGGCTAGCCTTTCCCTTCTCCAGGGGATCTTCCATTAACATTTCCATATTATTGCTATTCTTCTAAAACATGATTTAAAATAATTATATGGAATTCTATCACATGGACTACAGCATAATTTAACCATATCACCTGTTACTGAATATTTCAATTGTTTACAATTCTGTCTTGGAATAACACTGCAAATTAAAGCACTGAGTATTTAAAGAGTGGATATAGAGAAGTTTCTCATAGATGAGTCCAACTAATAAACGGAAAAGCAATAACAAAATTAGAAGATCTCTATTTTGCAACCCAAAATAAACTAATATAGCACTGAGTATCAAAAACTGCAAACATCACAAAAAAATAAACAAAGGCAATATACAGATGGCCTACAGGCACATGAAGAGATGCTCAACATTGTTAATCACCAGAGAAACACAAATCAAATGAGGCAGCATTGCCTCGCATGGTCAGAATGGCCATTATTAAAGCGTCTGCAAGTAATAAACACTGGAGAAGGTTATGGAGAAAAGGGAGCCCTCCTACACTGTTGGTGGAAATGTTCATTGGTAGAGTCACAATGGAGAACAGTATGGAGTTTCTTGAAAAACTAAAAATAAAGTTACTATATGATCCAGAAATCCCACTCTTAAGCATATATCTGGAGAAAATTCTAATTCAAAAAGATACATATACCTCAATGTTCACAGCAAGCACTACTTAAAATAGTCAAGACATGCAAGCAACCTAAATTTCCATCGGTGAATGGATAAAGATGTGGTGCATATATATATATACAGAAAGGGATATTACTCAGTCATTAAAAAGAATGAAATAATGACATTTGCAGCAACATGAATGGACTCAGATTATTTTATTAAGTGAAGTAAGTCAAAGACAAATATCAAATAACATCACTTAAATGTGGAATATAAAAAAATTAAACAAATGAACTTCTTTACAAAACAGAAACAGACTCAAAGACATAGAAAACAAACACAGTAACCAAAGAGGAAAGGGAGGGGGGATAAATTAGGAGTTTGGGATTAGCAGATACAAACTACTATATATAAAATAAACAATCCAACTGTATAGCACTGGAGAAGGCACTGGCATCCCACTCCAGTACTCTTGCCTGGAAAATCCCATGGACAGAGGAGCCTGGTAGGCTGCAGTCCATGGGGTCGCTAAGAGTCAGACACAACTGAGTGACTTCACTTTCACTTTTCTGTTCATGCATTGGAGAAGGAAATGGCAACCCACTCCAGTGTTCTTGCCTGGAGAATCCCAGGGGCGGGGGAGCCTAGTGGGCTGCCGTCTATGGGGTCGCAGAGTAGGACATGACTGAAGCGACTTTGCAGCAGCAGCAGCAACTGTATAACACAGGGAACTATATTCACTATCTTCTAATAAACTATAATGGAAGAGAATCTGAAAAAGAATATATCTATATATCACTTTGCTTTATACCAGAAACTGAGACTATATTATAAATCAACTAAATTTTAATTAAAAAATAAAGAAAAGCAGACATATTGATCTACCTGATATAAGAACATAACAGAATCTATAAAGCAACCCTGCAGGGAGGGAAGAAAATTTTAAAACAAAAATTTTAAACAATTAAGCCTATAGACCCAACTGTCAAATTGTAGAAAACACAAAGAGAAGAGAAGAACATGTTAAACTATACCATGGGGATGCAATCAATAAAATCCAGACTGGGAAATTATAAAACTATTTTTTTCAACAAAAAGGTATGAGGGAAAAAAATAAATAAATAAACCAACTAAATTGTAATGGGTAGACTTACATGCATTCATATTCAAACAAACCATTTGGATATATGATAGTAAAGAATTATTGTTAATATCGTTAATTTCTGCTATAACATGGTGATACGGATTTTTTTTTTTAAGAATCCTGATTTCCTATAGGTAAACACTGAAAATATTTACAAGTATAATAACATGTCTTGGATTTACTTCAAAAAATACATGAGGGAAATGAAACTTCCCTGGTGGTCCAGTGGTTAAGATTTCACCTTCCAATGTAAGGGGTGCTGGTTCGATCCCTGGTTGAGAAGCTAAGGTCCCACATGCCCCGGTACCAAAAAACCAAAACATAAAACAGAAGCAGTACTGTAACAGATTCAATAAAAACTTAAAAACTGGTACACATCAAAAACAAAAATCTTTAAAGAAAAATATGAGGGAAAAAGATAATGGAGGTAAGAATGGGACAGGATTGGTCATGACAGGGCTGGTCAAGTTTGGGATTCTACTATTCTATCTTATGTAGTATGGCTCAAAATTCACACTAATAAAAATCTGAGAGAGAAAACCCAAGAGTGACCAGCCACGTGGAGGGATATAGGGAAGACAAAGGGAAGATGTTCTGTGGGGATCATCTTTGTATGTATATCTTTATGTATGCCTAATTCCTTAGTGTTAATTCCTAAAAGCAAAATATTTGGGAAAAAATCTTTCTAAGGCTTTCAAGATATTTTTCTAAAATGATCTGAAATTTTGTGCTAGTTTACACTCCAAGCAATGTGTATAGTAGTATGCATTTTCCTCTGTGTTCACCAACATAAATATGTCCTAAGTGAAGAAACTTAAGCATAATTTGACAATGTCTAGTTTTAATGTGAACATGAGCAGTAACATTTATCCCATAATCCTACATATTACATGGTATTATTGAGCATTTATAAATGTTTCTCTGCCATATATAAAAATCATTTCTAGATCATGAGAAAATTAAAAAAAAACTAAGTTATGGGTAAGCAATTCATCACTTTTGTTTGGATCCCACCTCTCTTCCTCAAATGACATCTTCAACTCAAATAAATCTTGAAATGTAAGCAAGAGAAATTAATATTTACTTTTCTTTACAAACTTTACATAATATATTTA